>NW_028277176.1:18929166-19243333 GCF_051122295.1 Plectrocnemia conspersa
GCTATATATTATTTGTAGACTTAATTATGAAGATTGTCTCGATAATAGACGTAAAGATGTTTTATTTAAAGGTTTCCCCCCTTTGATCGTTGCAATACTGAATGTCATTTTCTGTATATCTGCTTAGTTCATCGGTTACAATTTGTTGGATTTTTTTCAGTCATGTAAATATTTTGTCGAAACAAATTTAATATTTTACTTCAAAATATGACCGCATACAATCAGAGGAAGCACAGCTTTGATTCAACCAATCAAATTTAAACAAGTATATACTTGAAATCAGTACACTCACTTTTATGACGAAACTTATCCAACATAAACGCACATTAACAAATGTACAACATTTTTACCAAAGTATTTACCAACATTAGATGGTGTCACTTTTTCTTATTAATCATGTGCCAATGAAAGTATTAGGTAATCCCGGAATTAATGTCGTTTTTTTATTAAAACTCAAACTTATTTTTTTTTTCAATTATTTAATATTTTTTTAATAAAAAGTAATTTCTAGTGTTATCTACGACTCTTTGCCATCTTGTTACTAGATCTAAAATTCCTTTCTCATAAAAGGCTTTTGGTTTAGATTCGAAGAACTCCGAAAGACCCGATTTCAGTTTTTGTCGAATTGTCGAATTTTTTGTTCCCTAATTGCGTTTCTAAAAAGCGAAATAAGTGAAAGTTGCTCGGTACCAAGTCCAGAGAATAGGGTGGATGCAATAAAACATCCCAGCTAAGGTCTTGGATTTTTTTACGGGTAATATCGGCAACATGCGGCTGGGCGTTATCATGTTGAAGAATGACATTACTTTTATTCACAAGAGCAGGTCTAATTTTTTGTAACGTCGTATTTAATTTGTCCATCTGTTCACAATAGAGGGCTGCAGTAACAGTTTGCCCTTGTTTTAAAACATCATAATAAATTACACCTTTCGAATCCCACCACACACACAATAATGCTTTCCGAGGATGTAGTCCTGGTTTTGGTGTTGGAATTGGGGTTTGACCTCGATTTAACCATTGTTTCTATTTTTTTATATCATGATAAAGAACCCATTTTTCGTCTCTGGTGATAAGGTCATGGAGAAACGGGGTAAAGTGTTGCTTTTCTTGCAGTATTTTGCATGTGTTGAGGCGTTGAGCTTTGTTGCGTCGGTGATCGCGTGAGGAACCGAGATACCTTATTTTTTAACTTTTCGCAGTTTCTCAAGATAACGATGGGTGTTCGACCGTGATGTGCCTACTTTCTTCGATAATTCATCAATGGTCATAATCGGATTTGCTTCGATTTCCGCCTTTAGAGCTGGACTATCCACTAGACTGGGCCGTCCACTTCGAAGCTCGTCCTTCAAATCGAGATTGCCCGTTGGAAATTTTTTGAACCCACTTTGGCACTTTCTTTTGTCCAGTATATCATCGTAAATGTCATAAATGCATTCTGTTGCTTCTGTCGCAGTTTTTTTTTAATGAAACGAAAACAGCATACAGCTTCTTAAATGTGTTTCCGAAGGATACGTCTCTGCCATTGTTTGTAAATGGGGTAGAAAAGATTTTTTTTGTTTAAAAGATAGGCAAAGGATCACAGAGAAGAAAAAAATTACAACGCACGTCTTCACTGCTCATCGGACCCAAAAATACTAAGCCAAAGTTGCCTATTAAAAAAACGACATTAATTCCGGGATTACCTAATATAACGATATGAAAATCTTTAACGAGAAACTTTCGAAGATAGTATAATAAACTTCTTAAATTTATCGTTAGGTATACATTGATACAATATTATTCATTTTTAAAGATAAGTTTAAAATTCAATAAAACATAACTGTTTATATTATTTTTAAATGTGTCAAGGCTTTCAGTTTTTTGTGTATCACAACATAAAATCAATTGATTTTAAAGAGAAGCATTTTTATAATATTAATTTTTTTAATATTCATACATAATTTTTGGTTAATTTTCTAGGCATGTTTAAATTTATATAGTGTTGACTGACTTAAGAAACTATCGATAAATATTTACCACAAAATATCACCATACAGTCACTACAATTTTTTCGAGTGCAAACTTGGTTTCGAAGCATGTTTTGCAGATTCTTTGCTATCTAACCACTGGCCTGATCTCTTCTACCGAAGGTAATGATTCTCTTTAAGGATATTTTTATTAGTTTTGAAAACTAATGAAGAATAGACTAATTTATCACTGTAGAAGGTTATATTATAATCGGTCACAAGTAATCCGTTTTCTCATTTCGAGCTTAATGATGTGGTCGTTAACTTGGTTCGTACTGCCCACTAATGGGTGATTCAAGCTTCCATGGTGGGCGATGGGTGTTTTTTTTGTTTTTCTTCCATAAATTAAAACATTTCTATATAACAACTTCGCATGTTTGATTATATAGTATAAAAAAATCGAGTAACTATTTTTTGTAAACCTTTCCCCCATATAAAAAATATTTTACATTTGCACACAATTGAATAACTGCGATATTGGTGATCGGTAAGGATTTCCAATATACAAAAGTGGGTAATAAAAATAAAAAGAAAAAAGTTGACAACCCCTGGCTTTGTGTTTAAACTCATCCATCTCGTTTTCCCTACAGCAATATTATGTTACTTTCAGCTGATATATAGTTAATTATGAACTGTATATTTTGATATAAATAAGAAATGCATTTTCCACTGGACACTAAAATATACTCTCTTATTCCATGCATGGAATGGTTTATAGTAGAATATTTTCATCTCCACTTTTATTTACAAACACAAAACAAAGATCGAGTAATTTTCGGGCTAAAATATGCAATTTTGAGTAGATATTATAATAAATATATTATAGAAAGACCTTACTAGCATATTATGATGCTTTTACCTGGAATAATCACGTAAAATGCTTGGTAACACAGAAATAAATGTCTGAAGTGTCTGAAAATACTAACTAGCAATTTATATAAGAGTTGCGTTCAACGTTAAAATGTTGTCCATTTCCAGATATATTTTTTCACGTATAAATCTATAAAAATACTGTTTTTGAGTTGTTATGGTTTTCTTTAAATTTACGATATCGTAAAATCATAAAATGTGAATGTAAGACACTTTGATATATTTTTTCTTGGCGAATCTAATACTCAATATTACGAATGCGAGTGGCAATTTTAGTATTCTAATGAAGCTTTCGATGAGACTATCAAAAAATATTTTATTAAACTAAATAATTCTATGTTTTTACATTCGGGGGTTCCTCAAGGGTCCAACCTAGGCCCTCTGCTCTTTATGCTATTTATTAATGACATAAATACGGGAGTTACAAATTCAACTTTTCTTCTGTACGCATATGATTTAAAATTGTATAAATGCATTCGATCTGTTGCGGACTCCTCTCTTTACGAGGGATTTATTTAGACTATGGAGATAAACCTTTATAAAAGGATATTTGATTATTATCCGTTTTTATATCCCAGCGCCTTTCTTTAGGACTGTTGGGATACGATTCGTTAAGTTTTCACAAAAAATTGTATATCGCCAATCATTTCTTCAAAATACTGAAGGGTGCTGTCGACAATCCAACTATTCTCGAGAAACTCCAGTTTTGGATTCCAGAACGTCTTCGAGAATCACGATCGCGTCCTCTTTTGATTAGCGTTGGGGTTCCGCACTTGTCGACTCGCCTATGGCTGTCGCCATCCGGCTCCTTAATACGTTAGCATTGCACATTAATCTGTTTAATGTCAGCTACGAGGAGCTGGTCCGGTTCGTATCATATAATTTTAATATTTTATGATTTTTTTGTTTGCCTCTTTATATTTAATTTTTGTGTATTGAAATAATACAAATAATTATTGTTTTCAACCATCGTGACGCATTGGGTTAGGTTAGGATGGTCTTAATTTAATTTAAATAAATACATTTTCTGTATATGTATACATTATATCTTATGTTTTGTTTCAAATTACATTTTCAATTCAACAACTTTAAAATTTCACTCAAATCAATAGCTAATTAAAATTATAAATAAAAATAAAATCATCTATTTAGTTTTGTTATTATTGCTGTTCACACATTTTGGATTTATTTAATTCCTAATGTGAATTACAGATATACTTTATTTTTATTATTCAGTATTTAAATAAAATACACCAATTAAAACCCCTGCAACTATGCATCATTAATTTTAACCTATGTATTTACGAGTTTGATTACATAACCATATTATTAATCGAGGTTTTACAATTTAACAAATGATCAGGGAACAAATTATTACACAATTCTGCAAAACCTTTATATATGTATTAGTAATAAAATATATTTTCAAACTCTGTATAAAAAATATTCCCAATTACACGATTAAAAAACTACTTTACTACGAGTCTTCAGCATTATTGATTTGACCTTTGATTTTTAGTAAATAATAACACGAAATTCTTAGGTATATGCGATTGATCGATTTTTGATTACTTAATGTGTAATTGTCTGTGTTTGCTCATGCATATAAATACATATTAATCAACATTAGGTTTGTCAGAACTGGTGACGATAATGAACTCTGGCGCATTGTTCGCAAGAACCATAAAGAATTTAATTTTAGAGCGAAGTTGTCGAGGCGCCCGCGTTCAGCTGAGGTCAAATTGTGGTTCGCGACTCCACCGAGACGTCTATGTACTCTAAAACAAAAAAATATGAAAAATGTAGTTATCGCCTATTATAAGCTGATTGAAAATTCAGTATGTTCAAGTAAATCACGGAGACCCGTGAAAGTGATTATTCAACGAGAACTACTTAATTTTATGTATTATGCATTTAAATATTATCCGTAAATGTAATGGATTCTGAGAAAATTATGTTCAATGGCAAGAAAATAATACAAGGAAAATCAACTTGGAATCTTAACGTAATCATATTATCGGAAATTTGTAGGAATTCCCCGAAGATATTGCCAGAAAGCCGAAAGCTTACTATATAACCTATAGAAATATATTTTATTACTAATACATATATAACACATATCATTGTGTATATGTACGTATCTATGAAAACAAATCCAGGGCTTCTCAAATTTCGGTACTCGTTCAACTTTATTAATGTGATTAACTGATCATATCAAATTGAACTGCTTAAAATTGTATTGCAAGTATTTTTTGTATTTTTATACAACAAACATCGACTTCTTATATTATATTAACACAATTTGTTCACGTCTTTGTAACCTTATTTACTCTTAAATGACGTATCATCACATGCCTGTAATACATCGAGGTTGCCTTACCGGTTTTTATTAGCTATCATATTTATAATTTAAATATGAGAATTTAACGTAAATAAAAATACACAGGATTTTTCAAATTATAAATATATTTTTTTACCGAAACAAATATCTTCACATTACTTTGGCTGCGTAGCGAAAAATTTAAGAACTGGTGATAACACTGTTCCATATGTACTAGATATAGTTTCACAAATAATTATTGTTTGTATTTTCGACGCCCAGATTTACAATTCTAATATGCAAGACGGTTTTCATAGGTAAAATAATATGTATGTGTTATATATGTATGCCTAAAATTCTACATAATCGAAAATATATTTTCGCCTCCATAGAATCGACGCCGCGTGCGGCACGCGGGCCGCAATTTTACCCAGAGCTAGATTTGACTCATTTACGTTATTCATGAAGTTTTTTTGTTATTCTACTTCTTCGATTTTTATTGTATTTCAATTCGCTACATTAAGGAGCCTAGATAAATGAAGTTAAAATAACAATTTATGTTATTAAAATAACAGATTACGATCTTCGTTTTTATTATTGATTTGTATACATATTTGCTCGCTTTACTTTCTACCTAATGGTGTTTAGGTGTAGTTTGATACACCACATGCGGTCTTAATATTGTAAAAACAACGTGCAGCGATAGTTTCGTTCAGAATATTGCACACAGAATGGGACAGTACGTTTTCGATTCTGTTCGATCATGCTTTGCTTCTATTTATAAAGTTGTTCATACGCAATACAATTTACATATAGTGTGGTATTATACATTTTCAGATTCGCCAATCTTGTGATCGATTAATCATTTTTTATTTTTTTACAATTGATTTTCAGTTTTATTATTACTTATATGTCATTGTTTTTTTCTGAATTTAAAATGGGAATCGATTTTCGATACATGGAGAAACATTTCACCCCGACCCAATTACTACCGTATCTCGAAGGTCTTGGCCTAATCGCGTGCCACGATCAAAACACAGTTACTGTAAATATAAAAATAAATATAAGATTTTGCCACTTTCTCGATAAGCATATTATAGTAGTATACTCATATATTTAAAATTGATTTAATTTCAATCCCTTAATGTTTTTCATGGCTAGATATATTTTCCATTGAGGACAATTTAAATGAGCAATATATAAAATATTTGTTTCATAAAACGAATTGTTTGTGAATTACTGTTGGACAAATTAAGTGCGAGCGAGCATTGGACAGAACAGTGAACACCTTATGTATAGTTATACGTGAACACCTTATGTATAGTTATACGTAAGGTGTTCATATAGTTATACATAAGGTGTTCATGACGAAAAAAGATTCGTTGCAGAGTTCTGCAACGAATCTTTTTCGAAGAAAAAATCCAAAGATTTACGTAAATGCAGAAATAATTTGTTTTATAGAACAAAGTAGTTATTTAAATGCACATATCTCTTAAATATAGTGAATTTCGTAATTCACTGTAGTAGCTCGTTGTCAATCCGTTAACTTACGAGCCTTTAAGAATTGAGATATATTTTTAGAGCAACGCTTTTAAAAATATCAACCCAGTTTACGAAGCCGCTAATTCTAGAGAACCTGGTTATTTGATTATGAAAGATCGTTGCGTAAGTTTCTAAAATATTGTTGACATAAATATATTAGAGCGCCTAAAGCTATATTTTCTTGATTCTATAATATGATATTATTTATATAATCTGTACAGAATCATATTTATTTTAAACCCACTCGTTCATCAAATTTCCCGGTCCATATATTATAAAACGTATAACTGTTCGCTCGGCAATTTGATTGGCGCCATTCGCTTGAAATTAATGCAACGCTATGTGCAAATCAATCATCCGTTACAATTAGAATTTATTCAACTCGCCTGAAACCCTTTGATTATTTCAAAAGTTTTTTTCTGGTTTTCATTTTCTTATGCATATAATTTTTTTTCGATTTGTAGTTTTATCGTTGTATTTTTATAGATTGCGCTTAACGTTTAGATAACGCTTTGGATTGATCTTACTGATTATCTAGAATAGATAAAACAAATATAAAGGCAATGAAAGATAAAATACGTTTTTTGTTTTATGTTCTTAATTCTATCGATTCACGAAAATATTTAGTTCCTTGCTTTGTAACTTAAATTTAAATGTTTATTTTCCCACATTTTAAGAACCTGTAAATTGGAAAATATTTATGTAGCTCGCCAGATCCTAGTGGAGCTTTTGTTTAGATTCTGGTCACTGCGACTTTGTCTATTTATAAGTGTTCTAATTTTTATTCTGAATATATCATTTTTGGAAACACTTCTGTACAATGCATCGGCTAATAATTCACAAAGTCAATTTTTTTCCGCTGGCAATGACGTTAGTTTCATTGAGCGAGTCTTGATAAAGAAGAGTCATGAACGCAAAGTTTTATTTTAAGATAAAAAACGACGCTAGCTACTGCCGCATTATTTCTTATCTTCTTTGATGATCAAAGCTATGATATGCACTATCTTTACTCTGAGTAAATTGGTATTATTCTTCATATTTTTGAAGACTGTTTACTCTTTCGGTGCCGTATTGTTATCGCATTGAAATGTGGGAAATTATAAAGGACCTTGTCTTTATGTATTATCATCTAGTTATAAATAATGCAGACATTAATTATAACAAATTTATTTGTATTCGTAAAAACTTGTTCTTTTCTTTTAAAAAATCGATTCTTATATGTACCGCGTTTCCCTGAAAATAAGCCCTAGTGTGATTTTTCATGATGTATGTAATATAAGCATTAATTAAAAAATATGAAAAATAAAATTTGCTAAAAAAAGCTTTCGAGTTTAATTCTGTTTGGTTCACGTTATATTCCCTCTCCCGCATCGGCGAGGATTTAAATGATGTGAATATTAATTCATATTCTAGAATTTTCTTTCGCGTGCGGCTGCGGTGTTGCCGCAGTCAGAGCCGCCGAAAAAAAAATCGCCAGGGCCGGCACGGGAATGTTCAGCGCCCCGGGCTCTAAAAAACCGGTCATTTGAGATTTTTTCCTGAGAGCTAAAAAAGTTCATCACGGAAATTTTTGCTTAAAATCCATATCGTAAGTTTTTTGTCCGAGAAGGTTAATGGAGGACAGATTGCCGCGAAAGCGAAAAAAAAGGTTTGTTCATAAACTATCTTAAATTTTTTATGAGGATAACAAATTCCTGAAAGAGCTATAAAAAAAGGTCGTCATGGAAAATTTTGTTTAAATACCATCTCTGGATTTTTATTTGAAAAGAATAAATTGCTGCAGGTCATTTAGAAAATTTTGTTTAAATACCATCTCTGAAATTTTTTTCGACGAATCAAGAGGATATCGATACCGTGTTAAATATAATCAAATGGTGCCCTAATTTGGAGTAAAGGCGCCCAAGGCGTTCGCCCGTTTAGGCCGCCCCTGGCTGCGGCCACTCCTCCCTCACATTAAAATAAATCGAATTAAAGATAGATATTGTAAAAATAAACAAACATTGTTTTTTTATGATAACACTTGTTTTTATTTATTATTATTATTACCCTCTAACATCTTCCAAAATCTCAGAAGAGCAAGACCTTTAGTTGTGCACAGGGCTGATATTCAAGCATTTTCCCTTACAATGGTATGGTTATTATTAATGGTACAGTTAGATATATCCCCAGAAGAATTCAAAGCGTCACAACTCTGGCTGGATGGCTTTTTTCAGCGATATAAACTTTCTCTATGAAAATCGACAACACTGTTCAAGCTGGAAGATCGTGAAATTACTAAACGTGCACTTGCATTCAAGTTTTTTATTGATGACATTGACTTTTCAAAATAACTCTTCAACATGGTAGCCATGGATGAAATTGCAGTATTTATGGGCCAAATATGTTAAACGACTACATTATGTCTTGTCAATCCATATTCCTTCCACTGATTACGATAGTGCACGTTTTACATGTATTTTGTCAATTCGTCTGGATGGCAAAAAGCTCCACCTCTAAACGTCACTAAGGACAAGAAAGACAATTTTGAACATTTTTCAATATTTTATGTCCTTGAAACCGAAAAAGCTTGGGGCACACAAGCAGTTATAAGGAAATTGATTGATTTAATGCTTGATAATCTGGGATTCAGCTAGTATTCATTGTGCTAAAGACATGAATAGCTTCCTTGCAGAGAGAAAAATTAATCAAATATCGACTCCCACAGGAATGACTGCCTATCTAAAAATTAAATAACGGGTTTTATTTTCTGGGAAACACGGTGTGTGTAAATTGATAAAAAAAAATCTCTAATTTAAAAATATTGTTATTTTATGATAATGTAAAAATGGACTCCAAAGTTGTTTTTTTTGTTAAACTGTAATTTATTACATTTAGATGATGATTTTCTTTCTCTATTTGGATGTTTAATACTATGTTAATATTATTATGATTAATCATCATTATCAATCTTTACTACTTTTATTTATATATGTATTGATAAGGGACTAATTTCTTCACTATGATGTAGAGTCTATGTAAAGTTATTATTAACATGATAAAAAACATATTTTTTATTATTATTTTCAGAAAACTCTATACAGCCATATTACGATTATGAAAATTACAAACTATACGATATCAGAGGCTCCTTAGTTTTAAGCTGTAACGTCAGTCTCGAGGACAAAAAATACACCTTACAATGGTAATATTCAATTTTTCTTTACATTACCTTTATTTATATTGTCTTACTGCAGTGCATGTTTATATTTAATTTGTAATTTATTTTTAAAGGTTGAAGGGAGAAACTCCAGTAGCGGAAGTTGATGCTCTCAAAAATAGGCATAGGATAATAAATTCAGAAAATAAATTTATTATCGACCGTACCGATGAGAACGATGGCGGTATTTACACATGTATGGCAGAGGATAAACGCGCTGAAATTGAAGTCATCGCCAAGCCGACTGCACGTCTACCAGATAACACCAACGTTGTAGAAGGAGAGAAACTGCGGTTGCATTGCATAGGCGCAGGAAATCCAAAGCCGACGATAGAATGGACGATCGGTTGGTATTAATTCAAATTTCCATACATCTATGATTGTATTTTATTATCATGTTTTTGTAAATTAAGGCGATGAAACGTACAATGAAAGCAGGGGAAGAGTCACCCTAAAACCAGATAATGGCGTTGAGAATTCGATTTTAATTTTGAAAGACATAACATTGGACGACAGAGGAACATATTACTGCCACGCAAAAAATACAGCTAGCAGGTTTATAAATGCTACTACTATGAACGATTCCACCTTCGTTCGAGTCAAGGGTGAGTTGGGTGTTGAGTTGAACATTATTATTGTTGTTTTTTGGTTAATACTGATTTGATTTGTATATTTTATGCAGATAACCTAGCAGCTCTGTGGCCTTTCCTGGGAATATGTGCCGAAGTGTTCGTTTTGTGTGCAATCATTTTAATTTATGAGAAAAGACGCACCAAACCGGAGCTAGAAGAATCTGACACAGATCAAAGTCCAGACCAGTAAGTGTAATTTAAATATTTGGGTATTTATAAAAACCATTTGCATGAAATATGAATTAAGTTCAATATTTATAATTTATTTTAATAATATAATTAATAATATATAATAATCTCTTTGTAAAAGTGTTTCAAAAGAGATTATTGTATACATAAATAGTGGTCGTAATTTATTGGGAATCATTTGAGAATAATAATTATTTTCAATGTTTGTATTTGGGTTACCTTATTTATATGTTTATTATTTAATTTAAAAGATGAATGACATAATATATTTATATTTCATTGATACAAGATTCTCTCGTTTTCCTCGATCATCAGCATCGCCTCATCTTGTTTGAAAATTAAGATAGAGAGATTGATAGATATTAAGATTACCAAAATTATATTGTTCACAGGAAACAGACACCCGATCATGGAAAAGAGCGCGATGTGCGACACAGAAAATGAAAATAATTTTAACATTCAAAGTGTATCCAAAATACGTGTATTCTTCATTTTAACGTTGTATATATCAACAATCTTCTTTCAATATTTTATCAGTATTCTTGTGATTTTTAATGTGTTTAATATTTTTCAATTAATTAAAAGAAACAAATTTATTATATAATATAATAAATAATGTATCCTATATTTTATTACAAATAGTTACTGCATATTTACTTTTATGGTGCGTTCTTGTGTCGAGTTTACGTTATTTATGATATGCATAATTTGTGCGAATATTCTAGTATAATTAGCTTGGAATATACATATACTAAATACTGCCATACTGTGTTGTTATACAATATTCACAAAATATTTAAAATGTATGTGTACATATACATAAATATACGTGTGCATAATATTGTATTTGTAAGAAAACAGCCTTATATTGAAAGTAGGAGTATCTATTATCTTTTACTGTGTTGTTTGTTTCGTCTGTATTTGTTAAATTGTTATCGTTTTGGCTTCATATGTGTCGACCATATTGGTAATTGTAGTTGTTTGTGGGCTATTTTTCGTGCTATTAGTAACAATTAATTATTGCGACGCAGGACTCCTAATATCGAACCACCATCTTAATTTTAACTCTTGTTTACATGATAATCAATCAGTGATGAGCAGCAGCTTAATCAGCGTATGTTTGAGGAACTGCTAAACGTCATTTGCAGTCATGTTTATACCGAAATAGGTGTAGAAATTAAAATTGAATAGACATAATGATTGAAATGAGTATAGTAAAATTGATTAGAAGTTTTCGATCTAAAATATTTACTTACATATGAAATTTTATTTGTCTTTGTATAGAGTAAGATTTAAACTGTTTGTTACATGTATTCTTTTCGTCGAATGTTCATATAGTTCAATTTTATATTCTAAACATGATTGTATAACAACTATTATAAGATATGAACTTTTTAATACGGGCTTTTGCTATTTTTATTTCAATATTTAACCAAATAAATCGCAGTTCCTATTATTTACTAATCATTTGGAGTTACCTGTCTTTATTTTGTTTTAAAATTCTACCTCACATTGTGCCCATTAACCTTTAGTAACTCATTTAACTGGCATGCCTTATGAAATATATACATATTTATTCACATTAAATGATTTAATATTGTTGATGATATAGATATTAGGGAATATATATGAGAGGAATGTACCTCTCGATCGAACGTTAACTACATTACGCTGAAGAGAAGAATCATTGAGACGTTTCATTCACTAAACGGACCACCTCGACATCAAGAACATGTATTTAACAACTGATATCGGTTGTTTTATTATTCTACGAACTATTTTAACTAACAAAGAATGTGTCGGCGTTTTCGATCAAATAGGTTTTTCCCTAGTCGGAAATTTGTTTGTATGTTAATGATGCTTAATATGAATATTATTTTCGAGGTTTCCAAGTACACTGTTAGCTGAGCAAAATGGGGTGATGTAATTTTTCAAGGTCGAATACCACTGCTGCTTCGATTGTGTGTTTGGTTACTCGTTAGATTTTTGCCTTTAAATTATTACTATAATAGGCATGTCTGTTTCGAATAATAGTGAGAAGTGTAATAACAATGTACTTACAAAATCTTAAATGGAAATGTAATTAAGCAACTTTTAATGGATTTAATTATACATGTTTAAATGGAATAATAGCAATACATACTTTATATATTACATACATAAATAAAATATTTTATATTAAGAAATTAAGAAAGTGAATATATATATATATATATATATATATATATATATATATATATATATATATGTATATATGCCATTTTTCCCTGGCATTTGTACATAAGAGTGTATATTATTAATGCTTTATATAATATATTTACATTATTGTCATTAAAAATCAAGTTTTTTTAACAGCAATTTTTGTCACGTTACTTTTGTTACTTTTTGAGTGACATTTTTATTTATTATTATTATTTCTGTATTATTGAAAAACCGTATAATTTTATTTGATAACAATTAAATGTTCTGTTTTACTGGTATTTAGTCACTCAAATGTATAATTTTAATTTATAACGTTCATTGTAATATATAACACATGTGATATGAATTTTGAAGTAGATTATACTTTCCTGCACTTAAAAATAAATTACAATTACATTTAAATGCGTATTTAGTTATGATTTATCCTGATTTTCCTAAACACTCGTCAATCGTTCGTTAAATCGATAAGTTATAAGTTTATTTTATATTTAAATATAAAGTATTAGAATATTATATTTTTGCTTTTTAATTGTAGTGAAAATTAAACAATTACATATAATTTGTTTTTCTTTTCTCGTTTTTAGGAAGAAATGAGGTGTTTTCGTCAGAAAAGACTATTAGTGAAATTAATGCTTAAATCACCGTTAACACGTAGAGCTTTCAAAGACACCGAAGCCGCCACTGTTCATCTACAAATTCAGAAATTTTATTCGTTTTTAACTGTAAAATAATATTTTATTTCTTTGTATTATATGTTTTATTTTTAATTATATGTTATACGTCTTAATATATTATTTGTTTGCGTTTTATTTTTATTTATAATAAATATCAATACAGGCTCACCTTCATACTAAATATTTAAAAAGGGGTAAATGAATATCTTTTTTTTATACATAAAATATATTATTTATTTTTGGTGCTGACAACATTGCATCACAACTGTCATATGTTAGGTTAACTCTTTGTCATGGACGATTCTGCAAAAAGCTTGAAATATCTCGTCGAGGTCGAGAAACTAGCGGAAGAAATTTTATCAGATAAAAATGCAATAATATATTTAGACAAGCGAAGAAATGAAAATCGGGAAGCGTCCAGGGCTCTGCAAAAATTGATGCCTTTAGAGCGCAAAAATTGGTTAGCTATCGGCTCTTCTTTTATTAAATGTCCGATTGACGAAAGTATACGTTTAATAGAAATCGATCAGAAGCAAATAGACACAGAGATCAACAAATTACGTAGTGAATTAAAGGTCAAAGTCAACAAATTAAGAGACATGGAGTATCTACCCCCAGTTCCTGGATTGATGCTGACATCTTTATCTAGCAAGGAGAATGAAGCCTTAAAAGGAAACTTGTACTAACGTTTGATTATTTTTTTATGTATATTTGTAAATAAATTGATTTAAAATAAAAGAAGCAATATTTATTTAGTAATATAGTTTTACATATATAATAAATATGTATAATAGCGAAATTTACGCAATCGTAAAATATTGAGATAAAACATCTTCACTGCTGACTTGAACGAGTTGTTCGGATGTTTGTTCTATCTCTTCCATGCCTGTGCTAAGTATGTATTCATCGTTTTGAATTTGTAATAGCTTTCCATCTGAAGACGCCACTGTAAATTGAGTACCATCTTGGAATGTAAATTGAATAGGGTTTCCATCTTCGTCTACAAAATTATCAAATATTGTGCTGGAACTTTGTATTTCAGCCTCGGTTGGAACGGGATCGTTTATTGACGAATGTTCAGTAACGAGGAGATCTGCCTCGTTCTCGTAGAGTTCGCATGCATTTAAGTTAACCATTTCACTCTGAAATATTAATTGATATGGTAAATTAATCTAATTTGGTAATGAGTATTAATAGAGAAATGTATACTTCGTCAACAATGTGGAGTGTTGCTGGTTGTTCGCCATTATTTTCGTCAAACGTGACACAAAACACACGATTATCGTTCAACAAGGTGGTGTCGATTGAATCTAGCACTCCTAAATCATCGTTTCGTAAATCTGATGAAATATTTTGTTCTATGGCCTCGCGGTGAAGCTAAATAAAAATATGATCAATGAATATATTGAGACCAATTAATCAGCGATGAAAGATATATATATATATATATATATATATATATGTATATACCCTTTTATGTTTCGATAAATTAGAATTGTCCGCAAATTTTCTATTGCATATATTGCATGTGAAAGGTTTATCTCCGTTATGCAGTCTTTGGTGTTTGTACATAGCTGATTTCTCTAAAAATCTCCTATTGCATATTGTACATTCGAATGGCTTCTCTCCATTATGCATCTTGATGTGATTGTCCAGAGTGGCCTTTCTCGCAAACCTATCACAATAACATCGATCAGTTGATATATGATAATCAAAATATTCAGTAAAACATACAATTTTCCGCATTGTTCGCATTTCCACGTAGTATTCTGCATTTTGTGACTCTTCATATGAACGCGATATCTTGACGAGGTTGTAAAACTACGCTGACATGCGGCACAATAGAATGGCTTCTCGCCAGTGTGTGTTCTCATATGTTCCTTAAGGTTTCCATTCTGACTGAATGTCTTTGAACACACTGAGCAAGAAAACGGTTTTTGACCTAACGCAAAAATCATCTATGAGTAAATGAATTACATATTATTCTAAACAATAGTGATTGCACATACCTAAATGCCATCGTAAATGCATGGTAAGATTAGATCTATGAGCATACCGCTGACCACACGTTTCACAGAAATATTTTTTTACACCTGTGTGTATTACTGAGTGTTTTATTAGATATGCTTTAGTTTTAAAACGAGCATTACAAACCTAAAACAATATGTAAGAAAATTGTTATTACGTTTTATATTTTTATGTCATTATTTTATAAAAGTAATACCTTGCAAGAGAATGGCCTTTCATCCTTATGAACCATCTGATGCTTAAGCAAAAGTTGGCGATGCCTAAAAGGCCGGTTACATTTATTACAAACAAAACGTTCGCCATTATTATGTACAGTTTGCTTATGGTACAAGACCGATGAAGGATGATTTAAAATCTATAATAATACATAAAATTAAAAACCTTACAAGTTTTTTGCCACAAAGATAAGATACATCAATTATATTGTATAATCTTATTAAATATGATTGCGTTATAAAATATTTTATTTTATTAAAGAATCACAAAATCTAAAGCCTGAAATGAATTAATTGCAGACTTTAGTATTTTAGCAAATAAAGATTTAAAAATAAATGCAAAATTGATATTTACATTTTTTTCAAATAAAAAATATATAATTTTACCTTTCCACAAATATCACAGGCAAATCCTCCATTTTCTTTGACTTTGTGTGACATCAGATGTCTTTTAACATTTAGTTTATAGGGAAAAGTTAAATCACACAACGGACACTTGTACGGACGTTCTCCATTATGAGAGGCCTACAAATAAATTAAAATAAAATTAAATCTTAATTTAATTTAATAAGCGATCATTGAAAATATATAATACCCGAATATGCACTTCACAATTTTGTTTGGTGGTGAAAGTCTTGGAACACTCAGTGCATTCATATTTAAAATCAGGTTTATTGTTAACTGTGTTACTTATATTCACTGAATTAGCTTCCATATGGGCATTCGAAATAGAAAGCTCATTGTTTTGATTGTTTGTTTGTAAATCGGCTATCACATTCATTAGCTCAGAATCACGTGGAGCTTGTTCTGCTAATATGCTAACTACATCCATAACATTATCAGTGATATTTTTATCATTATTCATCATTTCTGAAGTTATGTCAGGCATCGATGGACCGGTTCCAAAGAACACGTTATCTGGCAGGTCTTCATTTGCATTTAATTGCATTATTGGATTGATAACAATATTATCTTGAATGCTCAAAAATATAGAAGAATCCTGTGGCTATTAAAATAAATATAGATTATTAAAATGTGATCATACAATAAAAAAATAACTGCAATTCACTTACAATTAAATCTGAGTGTTCAATCGTTGTTTCAATATTTTGTTGAATATCTTGATCAGATATTTGAGAATGGTACGTAGCTATATGTGCCATATGAGTACTGGAATTTGTAAATTTCAAGGAACATTCATTGCATGATCTTTGGACTGCTGGACCGCGGCCTAAAATTATACAAAAAATTAATACAAGCAATGTTTCACATAAAAAATACCAGACGTTCATACTTTTTTTCTTATCGTAAACTAATTTATCCAAATTGGTGCCGTCCCCAGCTTCTACATAGCCGATCACTTCTGATTTATTTCCATAACTGGAGTTCCATTTTTTGTCTTGCCTAGAACTGTCGTTTTCATCTACGAGTCCTTCTTCTATGAAAATCTGTTCGAGTTCTTTTCCCTAAAATTATTTACTTGTTTGAAATATTCATTTTTTTTTATAAAATATGAAACTTACATGTATACTTTCTGTGAATTTTCTAGGAGCATTTCGCCTTCTCTTATTACCAGTTTCTAAGGTATCTTCTTCTGTAGATGGATCAATAACAACTTCCATTTGTGGTTCTGCTATTACATTCTGTGAAATAAATAAATTTACAATTAATGACGTCTTAAAAATGTAGTGGTGGCTAGATAACAATTCTGCGATTTATTTATAATTAGCACTATGAAGTCACTGAAAATACTTTTGAAATAATTGCTCTAAATTTTTTTTTTTTGCAATGTACGTAAAACAAGGCAATAAATATTAATTTTACAATAGAAACATTATTTCAAAAACCTATTAGATGAAAAGATTTATTGTTATTATTTTGTATTGTTATCAATATTATAAACTTACAAAAATGCCCGACAATTTTATGAGCAAGATGAAAAACTTTTATGATTTGGGAACTGATTATATTATTCAAAGATCCAAAACTTTCATATATTAAACATACTTAAATAAATAATCCCTTAAAAATAATATTATGCTTACACAAAAAATATATAAATCTACTTTTCGATATTGACTTTCCTGATATTCAATTATGTCAATGTGTTTTAAATAAGCAATACCAATATTTTTACAAATAACATTTAAGTGCGTAAATGGCCTTTATTGTGTTAATATGTATATTCTTTTATAAAAACAATAAATTTTCAACATCGGTAATCATTTTTTAGTCTAATTAATTGAAATCTTGATAAAGAAAATAATTCATACCTCCTCTACAACCGGAGTTATTTTCTTCTTCGCCGGGCGTCCTCTTTTACGTTTTGGAGGTGCACAATCATCCATGCGTAGTGATATTGTATGATTTTTAGCATAAATACTACCATCTTCTAAAACTAAAATAAATATTTATGAATACACCAAATAATAAAAATAATCGAGTTATAACTTATATACCTTCTACAATAATATCTTCCCCTTCGTCCAAAAAGTGGGTATCTTTATTAAGCGCCATGACATCACGGCGTTTTAGTTCTTTTAACCTTTTCTAATTAAAAAATATAAAATACATCAAGTATTAATATAAATTTAAAGTTTACATTATAAACTATATAAATATATTAACAACCTGTCCATTAATGACTAAATCAAAAAATTGTGCAGTAGCTTCAAGTTGAATGTTGCATCCGGGGCAAATAATGTTGCAAAATCGCCCATCGTCAGATACCTGTATGAAAATATATAAAAATTAATATTCTTGGTCATATTTTTACGTTTTATGGCCAAAAATCATTTGACATTTCAGATGACGTTTCTTGGTTATTTTGATATTAAACCGTGAAAATGTTTGTCGAGTATTTATTGACTTTCGCTTTCGCTGTACTTTTATTGCTAATCATTAAAAGAATGCTATTCCGTAATTGCAAAGTGAAAAATGTTGCAAGTTTACGAACAATAATATGCATCGGTTCCGGTGGCCACACAGCAGAAATGCTAAGAGTGCTGATCAAAATGGATTCTATAAAATACTGCCCTCGTCTTTATATAATGGCAAAGGACGACGCAATCAGCGAACAGAAAGTAATTGAATTTGAGCAATCTCATGGCTACGGCGAAGATAGATATTGCATAGAAAAAATTCAGCGCAGCAGGAGAGTCGGACAGAGCTACATCACGTCTATTATAACGACGATACATTCGACTATCAATAGCATTCCGCTTGTTTTGAAATTCTCACCACAAGTGATTATCTGTAACGGCCCAGGAACATGCGTTCCAATATGTGTAATATCAGTCGTTATGAAATTGTTGACTATTTTGGATTGTAAAATTATATTTATAGAAAGTATATGTCGTGTTAAAACGATATCTCTAACTGGAAAGATTTTATTGTATTTAGCTGATGTGTTTGTTGTCCAGTGGAAAGAGCTCGCTGATTCGGATAAAAGAATGCTTTACTTTGGTAGATTATCGTGATGTGTATCTAAATAATAAATTAATATTAATGTATGTAATTATAAGCTATTTCTTTGAAACATTAAAATAAAAATAGGATAAAACATGGTCAGTTTTTTGTTGTTGTTATGGTCATAAATAGCAGAAGACATCAAAAGTATAAGTGTCAAATCGATGGAATAGTTATGCGATTTTGATGACGTATGAGTATATGTCAGCACGTGTTTTATTATAGATTGATTATTAAACGCTTATGTAGGTGTAAAAGGTGACTGAGCAAGTTATGAGATAGTTTGGAATCTGACAGTCGGCGCTATTTATGAGCACGGAAGTTCGCTTGACTCACTTTGAGCGGCAAGTACGCGTTTACAATCGCCGCTAGAGGTCGAGGTCCCGAAAACAAGGGCGAACCCCTGTCTGCGGGGCCCGCGCACAGTCGGCACAATACAGGAGCACCCGGACACACCGACATTATTGGAAGACTGCGAGATTGAGAGCTCTTCTTCTTTTTCTACAACTCGCGCCAATTCAAATGTCATTTAAGTGATCGTGTCGACTTTACGCCAGTGTTTATTTTTCTTTAAGAAAAATGCTATTTAAAATTTTACTTTTTTGCTTACAAAATGAATCATATTCCCCTCCCTCCCCCTCGCAACAATGAAAATATTTTTTTTACTCCTTGAAATTGAACAATGTAAATTGTATAAAGACTAGGAGAAGAAAGTTCGGGTTAAACCAAACCCACTACATCACTGAATTTAAGTTTTTGAGACCATTAAGGTTAGCAGAACCAAATTTTTTGAGCAAAAAATTATATCAGTGAATTGTTTATATTTCTACTATAAATAATATTGTGACTTAAAAAATAGCTATTAAATATTTTACTGCGTTAAATATGAAGCTCTCCAAATATGACGTGCATTAAAAGTTGCAAAAATGCTTTATATAAATATCGATGAAGATTGGTTATATGGCAAAATAAATATAGTTACAAAATATTAACCAGAATTTAGAAAATTTAAAATGGATCGAATAAGAAAATTAAAGTCTATTTTTTGAAAAATGTATCAGAGTTAAAATAAATTGTCTTACGAGTTGTAAGTAATGTTTCTACAAGCAATCCACTTGTAATCTTTGTTAGGGCTTACGAAATAATTAATGTTTATAGATATCGACGCATATAACATCTCAACTCCGCAAAAAATCCAGCCCCGAAAATAAACATCAACAGCATTTAGTTTCATGACGACTCGTTATGCAAATGATTTAACCATCATCAATAACAGTAACCTCTATAAAATGTAACGCTAATGTCTCCGTCTACCCACATAGTTAATTTTCACAAAAGTCAATTACTAAGTAGAGTGCTATGGATACCAATTCGGTTGGCATAGGTGGCTGACAAGTGCCGCGGAGCTTTATTCTTTTGATGGGACTATCCTCAGCGGCGATACGACATATACATCTCGTTGCTGTCGTTTTCCTCTTTCGATCTCTCCTCATTCTGTTACTTACCGTAATTAAATATTTGTACTCGTCTTATTGCCATAAAAAGTTATTATCGACACTATTCGTCCAATAAAAGAGTATTTTTTGCAAATGTCTCCCTGTGAAGCTATTAAAAATGCAATAAGTTTTTTAGGAGTAAACTGGTATATAAAAAACTTTAGTTTAACGATTTTATATAATTCTTAAGTAAAATATTTACCACGCATACTCTTAAATCATTTTCAACCGGTTTGAGTTTTTTCTTTAATTGGTTTATATTAACAAGCCCAAAGAATAAATACTGACTCACATACATCAGGTGCATTTTCATCAATGCATATTTAAGAATTACTTCATAATTTGTACCCGAAGCAAATTGAGAAAGCCCAAAAATTACGGCTAAGATAAACTCTATGTAAATGATGCGTTTCTATTTGATATAAACATGTCTTATTATTCGATTATAATCCAATATTGTAAACTGTAAAACTCATCCAGGAAATAAATAAAAAAAGGTAAGAATTATCTTCCTCAAAAACTTTGCATTCCTTTGTCCTCTTTGAATAAAACTGTCCAAGATATTTTTTTTGGCTCCCACAGCATCCTTAAATAAACAGTTTTAAAACTGCTATTTTTTAGTAACCGTAGTAATTTGTTCTCCTCGAATAAAAATTTCCTTGATGAGATTTCTTAGGTCTCACTACATTTTGTCCTTTTTTGTCCTCCTAAACAAGAAAATTCCGTGATGATCATTTTTATTTTTTAGCTCCCTTAGGAATTTATTCTCATCGAATAAAATTTATGGTATGGCCTTTTTATTTTTAGTGTCCTCCTTTGATATTTTCAAAATCGTTTTTAAATATTTATCACATTTTATGAATCTAGATATTCATACGCGAATTGGATAATTTTAATAGAGTTTGAAGCAAAGAAAAGCATTTTTGTCAAAGTCGAGGATACTCGACTTTTTAATGCGAATCATGTGTAATTTTACTAATTTATAGGTTATTCGCGTTCTATATGATTTGTAAGTTCGTAGCGTCTTTAAATCAGGATCAATTCTCTGAAATTATTGCATTTCTGTACTTGAATGGAATTTCTTATTATTGAAGAGAATTAAGGGGAAATTTTTTAGAAGAATCAAAAAAATATATGCTTGACTATATTGTAGATAAAAATATTTGACTTATTAATTATTAAAATTATGTTTATGCAATATTTCTATATTTGTTCCATAATTTAGTGAATTTATACAGCTAGGATATTTATATTTGTGATAAAGCTATTTGGGCATTTACATTAAAACTGAATTTTTATGTATTATGCATACAAATATATAGTCAAACTTATGTTGTGCTTGGGGGCTCCAAAAAGTTTGATCAATTACTGATTACGGACGAGAAAGACTAGCGATTGTCGAACGAAAGTTTTGTTAAAAAAATACATATTGGATTAGTGCTATTAGTTACTGGATTTATTACCATTACAGTTTTATGTACTTTACTGAAATATATTTTTTGAAATTAAAAATATACAAGAAAAAATAGTGATATTTACTCTATTATATTTTTAATTTGTATTTAAAAATTTTTTTTTATAATAATCTAAAATATTGGTACGATTATTAATTTGAATAAATTTTATTATAAAATAAAATAAAAATGTTTATTATTTTCTTAATATATATTTATATTGAATAAAATATGTACAATAAAATTTGTATAATATTTTTAATTCCCACTTTTGGCCGTAAGCGAATGTTCGTCGGCTTAGGTTGGCTGCCTTGACGTTCCTTTCCCGTCCGTCGTTGGGCCCCGCGGTCGTTCGTTTGTTCATCGGTCAACATCGTCGCCGTCCGCCACATCAGCAACCATGAAGATCTTCAAGGATATCATCACAGGTGAGTTCTTGCCGTTTGATCACTAGATGGATTCATTTTTGTCTCATTTCTCACGTGAACGACCAACTATTTCACTCGATGAATCACCGTCGAGTTTCCCAGCGATATGTCACCTTGTCCTTTTGACATCTGTGTGTTGATCGAACCTCGAATGGCGTTTATTAGTCGCAGTCATACGACTTACGTATAGTTGATCTAATGAACTTTATGAAAGTTTAGCTCTGAATATTTTTTTAAATATGGCGCGTTAATTAATCACCGATGTTGGTTTAAATGAGATATTTGACGGCATTCATATGCTTTTCTATGTCAATTTATGTATCTTTATGAAAGAATGAAGTTGCAATTTATCGCAATTTATAGGATAGGTCAGTAACGGGTTTTGGTTTACCAAAAAGTAGCATAAATTGCATTTTCATGTAAATATTAGTATTTTAACACTGTATGTTTAAATGTTTATGTTGTTCTAAATCATTTATTTTTTATTTCAGGCGATGAGATGTTCTCGGACACCTATAAAATGAAATTAATCAATGACGTAATTTATGAGGTGTACGGAAAGTTGGTCCAAAGAGTTGAAGGCGATATTCAAATCGAAGGATTCAACCCTTCCGCCGAGGGCGGTGATGATGAAGGTGGTGATTCCGTCACCCAATCCGGAGTTGATGTTGTACTGAACAATAGGCTACAAGAATGCTTTGCCTTCGGTGACAAGAAATCCTACACTTTATACTTGAAAGATTATATGAAGAGGTATTTATTTCTTTCTTTAATCACGTGAAAGCTCTTATATTATATTGTAAAGATATTTAAAAGATTTTTACAAAAAAAATATGGTACCACTAATCTGCTGACATGCAACGTATTGATTTTTTCAAATTACATAAGTTATATTGAGGCAGAACATTAACCCCTAAGAATCTGAATAAAGTTTGATTTTGAAAACTTACTCATTTGATATAATTCCCTACATTTATTTATTTTAATTTCTAAAAAAAATATTTTAATTATGTTTTGTAGTTTTTATAATTTCTTATAATTTCGTGCTATGCCTATGCGGGTGATTTGGATTAACCGTTGTTTTAAATTTTATATTTGACACTTCACCAATGGTTCAGATAGTACCTACATTGCGATAGTATTGAAAACTGTTGATAAAAAATTTGAACAAATGTATCAATACAAGTTAAAACTTGCCCAAATTTTTTCATTGTTTTTAATTTAATAGTTTTCATATTTTTTCTTGTTACATTGCGCGAAATTCTCGTAAAACTGCCTGTTGTCATACATGTCAACTTTAAATTTACACTATGCTGTCAATTTTCTTCTTCGCACAAATGTTTTGCCCTCTAAGGTGTTGTCCAAGACACCTTTTGATTTCGGCCCGAATGTTATTTTTCAGTTGCTTTAGCAACTGAAAAATAAGTCTTTGTGTAAACGTCTTATTTGAGATAACCTCTTGGCAATTCTCAGGTGAATTGCCCTTTGATGTACTTATGTCTTGACAACACTTGCATGCTCAACTGTGGCTTTGTTCTTAATTGAGAGTGGTGTGCTAGTTTGTTATATAACCGAATAAAAATTTAATCATTGATTTGCTTTGAGATTCTTTTTGGCTCAGAATTATTGCTTCTTAGTTTTGATAGTAAAATTTCATAATGTTTGGTCATGAATTTTTCTAC
The DNA here is from genome assembly GCF_051122295.1 of Plectrocnemia conspersa. Lineage (NCBI taxonomy): Eukaryota > Metazoa > Arthropoda > Insecta > Trichoptera > Polycentropodidae > Plectrocnemia > Plectrocnemia conspersa. Next base: position 18,953,569 of record NW_028277176.1, read on the forward strand.
AGTTAATCTTCAAGCTTCGGATATATTTTAGATTTACTCTCACAAAATTACGCTACCTTCTAATTATATGACTTAAAATTCACCTCACATACATTTGATTTGTTAATATCTACATTTTTTCATCAGTATATGCACTTTATAATACCAATAATCAACATTTCATGTTGGTTTTTGGAGCAAAGGGTGCAAGATTAACAAAGACTATGGATTCAATGTCAAAATTTGCATTTGTAAATTTCGACAATGTAGTTTTTTACACAGTCATCCATTTTAATCAATTTATAAATGCTTACATTATAGATTTGAAAAATGTTTATTTATCTATTTCAGATTAATTGAAAAGCTCAATGAAAAGTGTCCCGGAGAAGTTGATGGATTCAAACAGAACATGAACGTCGCCATGAAGGATATCCTCTCGAGGTTTAAGGAGTTGCAGTTCTTCACTGGCACGTCCATGGACTGCGACGGTATGATTGCCCTGATGGAGTACCGTGAAATCGACGGTGATTCTGTGCCTGTTCTTATGTTCTTCAAACACGGTTTGGAGGAAGAAAAATTATAAGCTACTCAATCGTTTTGTTCGTAATGCCGTTTATTTATATATAAACAAATTGACTGTGTTGCATTTTATTGCATTTTTGTAATTTTTTTATAGTATAAACATCTCATATCATTTTTTACCTGCTGATTTTCAATACTTAAACACGACAGTTATATAATCTATGCAGATATTTATTTACAATTTAACTTAAATATATTAAAACAATTTACTGAACATTAATAATGGTTTTATATTTTCTATTCACTGTTCCTCATTACATATCCTGATAAAAGAAATTGTGAAATAATTATACTTACCAAGAATTTCTTATTTCCAACTTACACTTTACAAATTAAGAAGAAAGTTCTGGTTTCACATGTCTTCAATTTGTATGTAGTTCAAGTACTTCGGTTATTAGGTGCGGAAGAAGTTAATCAACGTTTGGCTGTTCTAGATGATCATTGATATCTTGAAATGTAGTTTTGGTTCCATAAGTCTAATTTTAGTAAAAAATCGCTGAATGATCCTTCGAATGATGGTAGATATTTATACATCAGATGACAACTTGAATATGAATATTTCTCACATTGCTACACACAATGCTATATTATATGTCTAATGAACAGGCAATGAAATATTTGAGCCAAAAATACCAGGAGAATGTCGGGAGCCAATCGATTTGTTTCTGTTCTTTTTTATTGTCTAGCGACTTGGTACGGAGAGCATTTCAATGAAACAAGACTAAACTACAAAAATGTAACTTGACAGCAATGTCAGCTATTTTTATAATTAAAAAATATATGTTAAGTGTTACCATTAATCCAAATAGTAGAGCTAGTTTCTGGTATGCTGCGGACTAGAGCATCATAAAGAGTGTGCAATACTAAAGTATTCCTGAAGTAGCGTGCATTCCTTAAGATATAACCGAGCATTTTTAATGATCTGCTGAGTTTTGCTGGCTAAATTTCAAAAGTCATTTCTAAATCTTTAGTAAAAGAAGACCTGTCTAGAATATATCCACTGAGATGGTAGGAATATTTTGCTGGTATCGATGACCTTGAAATTGAAATTATGACATTTCTTTACACTGAACTTCCATAATTGAATGATGCATTGTTGTTTCTATGTCATTAATAAACAATAAAAACAGCAATGGACCCAAGCTGGATCCTTGAGGTACTCCAATAGAGGTCTTATACCGTTCTGAAAAAGAGTTTTTATACTTGACAAACTGATATCTATTGGTCAAGTAATTTGAGAATAGGTATATAAGAGCTTCAGAAATTAGATAATTTTTTCACAAGTAAAGCATGATTGACTTTATGGAATGTCTTTTCAAAATCTGTGTATGTAACGTCCACTTGTACACCAGAGTCCAATGATCTTGAAACAAAGTTAGACAAAACCATAAGATTAGTGACAGTGGATCAAGATTGCGGAAACCATGTTGCTGCTCGAGAAGCATACATCTGCAATGATTAAAAATATATTTATGCAATACAATTTCAAATATTTTTGCAGATGCTGAAATCAACGCTATTGGCCTGTAATTGGCAATGTGGTTTTTATGGATCAGAGAGACCTTAGAGCATTTCCACAACTCTGGAAAACATGTAGGTATATGTATATCTTTAAATATAAAAAGATATCTCATTTTTGGTTTATAAAGTATAATGTATGTATACAATATAATTGTACTTCTCTCAAGTGGTAGAAACAAAGATTTAGTTTAATTTGTATGTCATTGCTTGTCATCATACAAGGGTAAATCAAATAAAAACTTGAAATAAAATTTGCTAATATGCTAAAATGGACAATGACTTAGTGGGCTTGACTTGTCATAAAAAGTCTGCTACAGAACTCCAGCTGTTTCGGAAAATCCACTTATATTCTTGCTGGAGTGAGACATGCATCATCATATTGATTAAAACTTATTTATTGGTGTTTGCTCTACTTTGTTGTATGTTGTAAGAGCAGCGGCCTTTTTAAGTTACTGTTGTGCATTCGAGTTGCAGGCCACTTAAAATGTTTTTTCTCTCTATTGATTGTATTTAAACCGTTAATTTGATTCACTATCGTACTAGCTTTTCTTTTGTTGTCATTTATGTTGTATCTTCTCAGGTAAATTTCTGTCACACTAAACGACTGTCCTTATGATTTTTATCTTCACAATGAATTTATTAGTGAAGCTGTTTAAAGCGAAAAAGCAAATCAATAGGAATCAATTGCTTTAACCACATAAATGTGTCTGATCCCTTCGTAACCAACTGCATACCGATGCGCTCTTTTTGTTGGCCCAAATTACCCAACAGCATTATTATGCTGTTGTAATCCACATGGACTTAGGGAATCTTAGAAATCAACTTGAGTAAAATAAATGTACTACAACTGGCATCGTCTCTTAAATCGTGTATTATATTTCATCGACCTTTACCGTAAATCAATTAAATCGTTGTAGGTACATAAATAATTTTAAATATTCCATAGACGAAGATGAATGACATATATTTAAGGAATGAACCTAAATGAAAGAATTTGATTGCCAAGGAGTTTTTATATACATATATAATTATATTTAACATTTGGTACTACTTATTTGAATGGTTTATTACCTTTAAAAATTATCCATATGAAATAAGAAACACATTTTTCTCATAACGTGCCATTTATAGTTGTTCGTGAACGTCATAAATTAAATTCATTTTTTCATATTTTGGAAAGCCTTAAATCTATACTGTAATGTTGTACTTTAAATAATTATCTTATTACCTACCTATGTATTACTATAAAATAAAAGGTGTGTTGAATCGTTGATCCTATATTAGCATTTCATCCGTTTGTCACAATCCGAATATTCGAGTATTTGAATAACGAATTATTATTAGTAAAGTATTAGTTCATATTTGTAGTGGATTATTTGATATTTTTATTTTCTAAAAACACTAAAAGCTGTCTAAAAACAGTTGTGTATTGTTTGGTAACAACGCAGGTAGTCCCATCACTCCAATGTACCACTGCAATATTTACAGCCTAATTGTGCCTTTTTGTGTTCTACGAAATTTATCTTCTTATATTTGCGATTAATGTGCCATGGCCCTAACAACTAATAGCCGACAAACAAAATATTGAAGAAAGGAACATTTTGTAATTGCCGAAATTCTAAAAATAGCTGTGTACTGTTTCAATTGCTTGTATTGATTTTTTATCTCTTTTAAATCAATATGAATAATGTTTAGTATTAAACTTCCCTTAAAGTAATTTATTATGGAAATATTTTTATGAGCGTACTAAGTTGTAGTCTTTTCGTCAACAAGAATATTTAAATTAAACTTCATACTGATTTAAAGTTTGAAACACTAACTGCTCCATTATTTTAAAATTTGAAATATACGTACTTGATATTTATTGACACGTTTTATTGTGATTTGTGTGTATGAACCTGTAAATATTATTAAAACTATATTTTTCGATTCTTCGTAATATTAAGAATGTATTCAAATATTCGAATATTTTATTGTTTACTACAAACAATTCGTTTATATTTTGTGGTTTAGGAAGATATGGAATTATGGATTTGTTTTTGTATAAATTAAAAAGTAATACTTGTTGGATAGTAGTTTATTTAAATATTAAAATCTTGTATTTATTTACATTATGTAATATTTCCCAACACGTATTCTTTCCATTATCGAGGAACGTTTAAAGATTATGAAATTTGTTATTTCCGATTGTAGTAATAATATTGCTTAATTGAATATATAATGCGTATATTATAAAACAAATACAAAAGTTCGTAAAATACTTGACAAGATAGGAATACAATGGAAAAAGAAGTTTGAAATTTTACATTATAGAAAGACATGTGTAATGCATGTGACACCGTTCGACTATGCATATTAATTTTTCATACAGTACCATTGAAATATTCATTTCGCAAGTTAAAATGTAAACATAAATGTACAATATTAAAAGAGAAAAAAAACACAACAGGGTTAACCAAAATAATAATCATTAAATAGGATTTAATTTATGTTTAAAATCAAAAAAATCCTACAGTTGGAAAATTTATAGATCCGTTTACGTTATTTGTAAAGGGAATGTGTACATCGTATGTTTATATATTAAAAATTTCTAAAAAATTATTGCTTTGCAATACGTTGAATATTTTACATTTCAAATCGTGATCACGTATTTATATATATACATTTATATCAAGGTTGCCGTGAAAATACTGAGAAAGGAATTTTTATGAAATCATTCTCTATTAATTGTATATTCAATTCAACGTTTATATTTACAATTTAAAAATAACATTTACAAAACAATACAATTCAGTGCTCACTCAGACAAATTAAATCGAACATTATAAAAAAATAAAATTTTGCTTTTTCTCCATATAATACAATATGCAATTTTATTTTCCAAATCTTAAGTCGAAAAACCTAAACATATAATATACATATGCATATATTATACCTATGTATACTTTCTCTAAAGTATAACTGTATACTTTTTTTAGTTAAAATTACGTTTTTCAATACGACTAGTATGTATGTACACGTTGTATTTAAAAAAAAAAAGAATTTAGAAAGGTTCCTTCTTTTAGTGTTACATATATTATTATGCATATATATCTTTCACCGATCACTACATCATCATCACATTTGTAGATATCATACGTATTATAAAATAAGTCGAGCCACGTTCTCAGCCACTGGTCGTTTTAAACAAGGATCTAAATATTAAGTGGTTTGCAGTCTTTTTTTACATAAATATAATATTAACACAAATCTGACTATCACACAATACACTCGAGAGCGTCTTTAGTATTCGCCGATATGGAATGAACGCGTTCGCCGAAACTCAACAGCTAAAGGTGTTGTCGCGACTGCAGGAATGCACATAGTTATGCTCGTTGGGTGCATAGCCAGTTTCGGAGATGACGGAGTACTCGGGCTCGGCAGCACCGCAGTAGCCTCCGTTCCGGATCTGCTCGCAGCCGTCTCTGTGTCCTTGGTAGTCGGAGATAGAATCCGAGTTCCTAGGATAGCCGTTGTCCTGCTTCCTGTAGCGGTTGTCTAGGTTTCGCTTGCTTTCAGTGTTGTACTTGAAATTCTCTTGGTTGTTCTTCTTATCCGCGAGCGACCTCAGCGAACCGTTGTTGAGGGTGTGCGGCAAAGCGCCGTTGTTGAGTGTGTGGGGATGACGACGCGTGTCGCCGTTTATGTAGGTGAATCCGTTAGCGGGTAGAGTGCCTCCGCCCCTGGCGACGCCTGGGACTGCGCTCCCTCTGGGAGTTCGTCGCACCGAGCCCTGCGCTCCTCCCGGCAGGAAGAAAACGCTCGGGGAGGCATACAGCTCTAGCTACAGTTCCGTCACCGGAATTGGCCTGATGCCGGGTCCGATCGACTGTTGGGTCACGGGGAACTGTGGCGGGTGCACTCCGCGCACAATATAATCTTCCTCCGAGAACGTCTTTTGATACTCGTGCTCTTTTCTAGAAATCGCACGCTTGTTCCACTTGTAGTCTTTGAACACTTCGTGCACTCGCTTCCTGCAGTGGTACAGGAATAAAAACAGCCCTGTGATCAGAGCCACGCTAGCCGCTATCGAAACTCCGATGAGCAGCTGCTGATGCGTGTCGTGCAGCGCGCATCCTAAATCATCCGGACCCAAATTTCTCAAAAGGCGCTCTTTGAGATGCTCTGGACTGGAACACTGCACTTGGCTGAAGTTCTTCTGCGACAGGCGTTCCTGCAGCCACGCCAATTGACAACTGCAGTGGAAAGGATTGTCGGTCAGTTCCAAGCGCTTGAGTTCGTGCCAAGCCAGAAGCGATTCAGTTAACGAAGTGAAGGCATTTTCTCTCAATATCAAATGTCGAAGATTAGGCAGACCCACAAGCGAGCCCTCTTCGATAGTATCAAGTTTTTTATTACTAGCCAAAGTCAGCGTCTCTAAATTCAAGTTCTCGTTGAACGCCGCTTTTTCTATTCTTTCCAACTGGCTCGCCGCTGTGATATCCAGTTTCCTGAGATTCACTAGACCTTTAAAGGAGTCTGCTTCGATCACGACAAAATCGTTCTGGCCTAGGGTGAGTTCTTCAAGGCGCGACAATTCAGATAATTGCGACGTTGGAACATTTTTGAGTCGATTGCCGGATAGATCTAGAGTTCTAAGACCGACTAATCCTTTGAATGAACCGTCACTTATATTCACAAGTCCAGCTCCGCCTAGGTTTAGTACAGACAGTCTGCTGAGACCAGAGAAGGCGTTGTCTGGCAACGAGTTGAATGCGTTCAAACCGACGTGTAACTCTGCTAGGCTACCCAAAAGGGAGAACGAAGGCGTTGGTACAGCGTTGAGCTGGTTGTCATCTAGGTACAACATTCTCAGTGAATTTAGGCCTCTGAAAGCGGACGGATCGATGCGAGATAGTCTGTTCTTGCCCAAGTTGAGCTCTTCAAGGAGAGGTAGAACCGAGAATACGTCACTGTTCAACTCTTCCAAAAAGTTACCTCTCAAATTGAGGACAGTTAACGATTTAAGGCCTTGGAATGTGTGATTAAACACCGACGATAGTTTATTGTTGTCTAGGTGTAGTTCTTGCAGTTTCTTCTGACTCTCAAAACTGTTGGGTGGTATGCTGACTAAGTGGTTGTAGGATAGGTCCAAGAAGTACAGCTCACTGTAGAACTGTATTGAGCTGTCTACAGTTTTGATTTTATTGTTCTTGATGACGAGTCGTTGGATGGAGGGGTTGAGGGTGATGGGCAGGACGTCCAGTTTGCCTTCTTCGCAGCGCACCACCAGGGTGTCGTCGTTGCAGTCGCATCCGATCGGGCAGTTGGTTAAGGCGTTGGCGGGTGAGAGGACCATCAGCAGAACGACTATTGCGATTGTGCTGAAGTTCATTTTGGAGATCTGAAAATAAAACATGATAATGTTAATAAAAGGGGACATTGCAACAAATATATATTAAAGTTCTGAAGACGAATGGCATTATGAATAATGAAGGTGGAAATATGTGCACGAAAAGAGGTACTCCTTTTAGTACCTATAAAATGTTTACGACGAACCCAATTGAAGCTAATGGCAGGGCGCATCTTTGGAAGATTCTCATGTAAATTTTCAATTCATAATGAAATGTATGTGTGTGTTTCTATATCTATATAGATGTATGTATATTTTATATCCGATAAAAACGTATCAATAAATTAGGCGTTCCGTTCGAGAGACTTTTATTCAAGTCTCGTGTTTCCGATTCGTGTTTGTTTATCTGAAAATATAATATATTCGATTCTGCGCCTTTGCCATACGTGTAATATCAGAGCAGTTCATAAATTTGTTTTAAATTGCACATACAAGTGGTTAGTATATCATTGATGATTTTTTTTGTTATAAAGATAATACTATAATCAGTACAAAATATTCCCGTAGGGTTTCACAAAATTTTGCTTGTATTACTTATCGATGAATCTCATGATAAACAATAAAAACTATGAACTCAGTGGTATGGTCAGTGACTAATTACCCCGAAGACCTCGGTTCGAATCTCATATGAACTTTTGTGTTTTTCTATTTCTATCGTGTCTGGGAGATCGGTATTAGTGATTAATATATAATTATGCTCGGTGAACAATGATTAGGTTTTCATAGACTTTCCTAATCTCACATATGAATACCGTGATGATTAATTTAAATCGAGTTAGGTCGTACATATTAGGTATAAAAATATCTAATAATGAGCTACTTCAGCTCATAAAAACTATCTTATAGGAATAGCATAAAAAAATCTCTTAAAAGTAATATAAATTGGATTAAAATATTAAAATAGAATTATATGTAGGAATAAATTATATTTTGTATTGTTAATAGATATAGAAATCTTTATGTTAAATCATTAAAAAAAAATTTTTTGGTCTCGGTGCCTATTTTATTTCCATTACTAAGAGCATTATTTATTAATGTAAAATAACCAACTTTGCACGTGATCCATTAACAGATTATATAGTTAAAATTCTAGTTGGTTCACTAGCAATCCGATGAATAATTAGAAGGCTGCAAGTTAATTATTGCGCCGACCGGCGGTAATTTTAATACTTTAGTTAAAAATAAAATTAAAATAAATTGAAAAACCAGTAATTGTATATAGTATGAGTAATGAAATTAATCAAATATAAATATGTATTTGTACAACTTAATTATTTTTTTATAACATAAATCCAAAGCTTAAACCGTAATTGTTTATTGATCAATGTAATACTTAGATTTCTCTCACAGTATTAGATTGTAAGCTATTGTGTAAGTATAACATCTATAATCTTCTTAGCCATATTGGTTACAAGTTACATCAATGAACGACCATATGTTGAATTTCTACTAAACTCCTGCTTAAAATAGACGATTGTGTATACAAGCTTCGGTTAAATATTTTGAGCTTCAAAGTCATACAATATCTTATGTACACATAAACATAAATTAAACACCCAAAAAATGGAAGTGATCCTTTGACAACAATATTCGTTTTCTTTGTCTGCCATTCGGAACTATTATTCAACAGAGCCGATGTCGGAGATAATTAAATCAAGCTCAGTCGACTTCATTATAAACATTGTTCCAATTTTGCTAGCGATCCTCGCAAACTGCTCCAAGTTAACGAACGTCGGCAAAAAGTTTCGGAATCCCACCGAAATTAATTGCTTTTTATCGATTCGTAACTAATTGGAGTTTTCGGCTCGGAACCAATATATAATGAGGCGAAATACAATTTTTGGAAGTGAGGCTTGCCAATTTGCGGCGCGAAATCGCACAAATCCCGGATCCGTAATAAATGGCGTTATAAAAACGGGTTTTCGAGAAGCGCTGCTCTTATAGGACTATATAACGGGTATGAGCTTTCCCTCGGAAAAAGAAAAAGAAAGCTTAATATTAAGTGTAAAAATGAGAATAACATCTGAAAACAAAAATTACGTATAAACAATAGGAATAATAAAAAAAGGTTGCTTTAATCTATAATATATTTCTTCCACAGTTTGATGGGGGTCAATAAAAGAGATAATTAGATATTATAAAATACAGACTGTCTTAAAGTTTTACGTATGCTTATAAGTGTACACTCAAGAAAAAACCCCGTAAATATAACTACTACATATATAGTTTATTTAAGATCCTAGAGATTAACTAAGCAATATTTGTAAAAAATTATGACATTTTATATAATATGAGTCCATGGAAATCCTGCAAGATATATTTTTTACAGAGAAAACTTTGAAACATATAGCATTCAATATAATACAGATTTACTTTTAAGGGAAGGGAAGGTGGGAGGTACACATATGCTTTGAGGCGGGTTCTGAAGAGTTACTTTGAAAAAATTTATTTATATCGGTCAAAGTGTATATGATTGTATAGACTTTATAATAGAGAGTAAACATATAGAACATAATAAAAAATAAGCTATTATTATGTAGCTATTCTTATATTATACCAAAAATAACTTTTTCCATTTTATTTTAATCTAGACTACAAATTACTTTGAAATGAATTTATTCAAGTTCGATATATTATATTCAACTATAAAAGTTTTTTTTTTGTATAATGCTCAAGTAAGAAAATCTCAAAAATGAGACTGACGACATAAAAAAACGTTTATTGTTATAATAGTTATTTAATTATATTTTTAGGCAATTTTTTGCCGTACACTGAAATCAGCGCTTGACTGATAAAAAATAACCTTTTTTAAAAAGCATAAATAAAAAAAAATTACACTTGTGAGGGTTTCGATCACCTTCACCATTTTTTTATATTATAAATTAGATGGCATTCTAACGACCATTTAAACAAACGAAAGGGAGAGCAATCTGTTTTGAAAGTCGGGCCACAGACAATATATTCACAAAAATGAGAAAGAGAATCTGTGACCAAATAATTGGAAATATTGCACGGATCATCTAATAATACATCCGTTCATCACCTATAATTACCGCCGAAAAATACTATTTGTTTGGAAATGACGCGCACTTTGAGCACATTATTGTTATTCAAATCTTTGGTTACCGATCGCCTGTGTGGTCATTTGGACCGTTTCTCTTTAGGCGTGAATACATTTCGGGAGTGTCTCCAAGAAGCGATGTGATTGGCTCGCAAACATCTTCATTTGCGATTCGCCAGAGCTGTCTCGAACCAGCATTATAAAATATGTGACACTTGGTCACAGTAGGAGAGATGCAGGAGAGATACGCTATAGAGTCTGCATCGACACGAGAATAGATCATGACAAATCACAGCCGACAATAAGTCAGCGAAGACCCTCCGAAGGCATCTACCTTTCTCTATATATGTGTTAATTCATGTATATATAATATATTAAATAAACTGTTAACAGCTTTTTCAGCGCCTATTTGGCTGCAAAGTCACACCACTTCACACCAAAAACGCAAGTTTTTGATAACATATCTAATTATTTATGAAACAATGAATATAAGTTTTCAGCAAAAACTTAAAACAGTTTGTACAGAGAAGGGAAGGAGAACGCATGCAAGAAAATTGTTAACAAACAACAGTTAAACACAAAGAAGGGTCTGTTTAAGTTTAGTGTTATTTTTAAATATCTTAAGATGTGTATTTGGTCATAATCGAAGAGTAATTAAATGAAAAAAGGTATTAACAAATTATAATAAATCACGAAAAACCATCTAGACTTCGTTTTTTAGGCCCTAATTTTATTTAGCAGGATAAAGACCGTAAATACACAACCAAAGTAGTAAAAAAGGAACTAAATTCAAGAACCTTATAATATTAACACTTGGATAAGGATCGTGAAAAAACATTAAAATAATCTTGATGAACTATTTCAAACTCTGAAAGAAAACTCCAAGTGATACTATACAAAAACTATTTGAAAGTGTGCCTGAAATAATTAATCGTGTTTTACAGGCAAATGGCGAATATGCGCGTTTAGTTTTAGTTGTGTTATATATATTTTTTTTAAAGTTATTTTGGACTTTATAGGTTGTAAAATATATGTTATAGTGAATATTAGATGTAATAATTTTAATTATTCATTATTTTTAGAGCATAGTTTTCTTTAGTACTCATAGTTGAATTTGCAAATGTGACACATGCGTAATATTAAATTTATATAAATAAATAAAATTAGATAGTTTAAATGCTAAGATGTTTGCGAACCACTGATATAAACCATGATTTCATCAGGCATTTGATGTATGGTTTCTTGTGTATATCGCCGTACATGGCGAAATAAAACCTTAAGCATTTCTTGCGTCTAAGCACGCTCGCGTTTTCTCTCTTCTCCCAAAACGAAGGAGATGTGACAAGTATCGTTAAGTGGCATTTTCATGACGGAGGCAATAACATAATCAGCGAAAAGGAAAGCGCGCATCCAGTGAAGGAGAAAATGCCTTTTATGGGGAGCGAGCCGGGACCGGTCTGGGTGGCTGCATCCCGGAACGACGTGCTTTCGTTTCATGGCTCCATTTTATCCCGAGAAAAAAAACATATCCGGGAAGGGTTTTCCATGAAAAGAAAAGCTCGGTGCAGGCAAATGCGCCCAAACCGGTACGTGACCGGCCGAATGGACCAGCAATGAAAGTTTGGATTGCCAATTAAGACTCCGGTATGGGGAGAATTCATTAAATGCCGTTAAAAGGCGCTCGGAAAATTCTCAGGTAAATCACTTTCCAATCGGGCGAAATAGTTTGAAGTGTTGGCAACTTGGATTAACGAACGCGCCTCACGCAACCCGCCGTGTAATTATGCGAATTTTCGCTCCACCCCCAGTTCGCCTCTGTGAGATTGATGCCAGCGGTGCGGAAACGCTAGTGAATCTCGAGGCTGGAATCTTTACAATTAATTTAGATAGAACAACACAAAAAGTGAAAATCTTGACTATAAAATATTAGGTCAGTCCAAAGAACAGTTAAAATATATAAAATATTTAAAACCTTTCCAACATTTATATCGTAGTAATAAGTATCAATGATCATTTTCAAGAATTATACGAATAAAAAAATTAGATGATTTTGCCTCTAAGAGATTAATATGAGTCATTGTGTAAGTTGAAATCCTTAGCTAGTTAAGTTATCGATCGTACCTTTGTATTTGGTGCGTGATTATAGATGGAAAGCTTGGCATTCAGAGCCTTTTGTTCTGAAACTATTTTGGGCGTTTGTATGACAAACTATACACACGTAAACAACATTGGGGGCACTTTTTAAGTGCATAATTTGATAAATATATTTTTAGCAGACAGTTTTAAATGAATAAGTCAGTATTTTATATTTTTATATTTTATATTTTTATATGTTGTACCCCACAGGCACGGATGGGTTAATTTGTGTATTAATAATTTATTATATAAATATTTTTATAGAACAAGGAAAAATATATTTTTTACTGGATTCTTAACATATAAATCAGATCGATATATATATATTAACGAATTAATTGTCCATCCATGGAAGCAGAAAAGTCCTTAAAGCTGCTTGTTGAAATCTCATACAGGGACTATCTATAAATATTGTATATATTTTAAAAAAGTGGGATTAGAGGCTGCATTATAAAAACAATTAAAAATAATGCTTGAATGGGATCGGCCACATCGAGACTGGACACTTGAAGATTGGGTCAGACTATTCAAACTTTGATTTAACCTTTGTTTTTTATATTAAATATTGAGATTTAATTTTATCATTACTATTAAATAATAATAGCACAGATTTATTTATTTTATTGTAAATCTTCCGTTATAATATAATATAAACCGATAATTAATTTTACAAACATACCACTATATAGAATACATGTTACTGGTTTATAACTATTTACATGTTTAATTAACCAAAATATAATAAAAATAAAATAAAACGCTGTCTTATTGAAATCAAATGATTTCAATAAGACAACGCCTTAACGCAATATTTTGCTAAAATCAGGAATTAGTTTGTGGCGAAATTAAATTAAATTAAATTAAATTTTATCTATTTTTAGGTGACTAACTAACTAATCTGACTAAAGATTTTTTTATTTATATATTATGTGTAATTAGATAAGATTCTACCGTGCCTTTTCCTCCACTTTCAAGGGATAAAGAAGGATGATTCTCGGCGTCAAACAAATCCCTGTGCATCTCAGATGCGACAGGATATCCCGATAAATTAATCTTGCTTCCGAACACGAAGCTTGCTTGTAAGGAAGCCCAGACCCTTCGTTTGGTCCTTAATTACATCTCGTTTGTCCTTTTTCTGCGAGTCGAAACGGCGTAACGAAGCAATTAATTAAATCCGTTTAGTGCTTGAATTTTTGTCTGAGCGATCTCGAGCAGCCTTGGCACGGATTTCTCATGTAAAGATCCTTTCAAGTGTCACTTTGACAAATGGCATATTGATAAATTAATTCATTAGTTTACTGATGCGGCAAAACATCTTGTACATAATTGTTTTAAGCCTTTCTCGTCTCTTTCTCACATATACGCTACAACTTTGACTTTCAAAAATATTCCGCTTATTCGACAGCTCTCTCCCGATGAGAGTCAAATGCCAAAGCGTGTAAACAAAAAAAGGTGCCGACATATGGCACAAGAGTCCCAAGATCAGATGTCCCGTTTGATAAATATGTATGACCTGGTCGGTGGCTCTCAGTAAATTTGACTCGCGCAAATCGTCGCTTTATCATTTGCCCCCTCGGTGAGGATATTTCACCATCCAGCTGATTGCGGGACGCTTTTTTGCTGGGTCCGAATTACCATCGATATCATTTTTATGGGAGGGTATGCCTCCGGAGGCCCCTGACGTATCGCTCATTTCACCTCTCGTGCTCCAGGATCAAATATTCCAACGTCCCTGGGCGGCTTGAACCACCCTCAAGGTTCTCACACCCTCACATGACTCGAAGATTTTTTCTGCACACGCACGCCCACCTCAACCCGACGACAATTCCACCGTACTTTTCATAAATTGTTTGTATGCTTTCGGTTTGACAGAATATTTATCCTTTACGTATTTTTTCAATCTAAAACGTAATCAGTTTGTGTTCGAGATGTGAGAATGGTTAAAAACATATATTTTTTTTAGGCTTATGGTATATATTATAATAAAGGCTTCATTAATGTTAGTGATAATAAGCAATCTGATATCTAAACTAATTCTGGAAATATATTTAAAACCTGTAGTTGAATCTTAACGAAGAGTGACTTATAATGATGGTTCTAAACATATTTTCAACATTAAGTAAATATTTGCTATAATAAATATATTGGTTTTACAACCTTATCGATATATACGATTTAGTAAATTAAAAGCATATCTATCAACTGAGTCAAACTTCTTACCTGATGATTGTTTTATAATGAGTAGTAAATATGTTTACTTTAAAATAAAAATACTGTATTCCCAGATGTTTAGAAATACACAGAAATGTATATATGATTTCTAATACTAAAATAACAACTAAGCATTTATGGAGTGCCATAATTTAACCTTAGGTCAATGCTGATAACTTTTATCCTGGCAATGAGCATTTTAAATGCAATTTTATATTATTTTAAGCACACATTATCTTTTCATCTTTATAGGTAATATACAGGTTATTCTATATAATTTGATAAGCAAAATTATATATGCATACATAAAACGTATTTGTACACATGTAATTTAGACATTATCGACCAGTCGTTATCCTTCGGTCATCCAGTTAACAAGATTTCACCCCGAACTCTGAATATATGCATACGTCCATCAGTTATCGGTTCACCCTAATGTTTTTGCCTCCCTTTGCTCCATTCAACCCTCGCCCCTATCGTGGACATGTACGCTGCACTGCTTTCGTACAAAACTAAAATATATTGAAAACGAACGAGCGTGTCCTAAATTTTTACTGGTGATCATTCAAATTACTTTAAATAGAACAAATATAATATATGTGATACTAAAAATCAATTATAGTCGTATATTTAATTTATGCGAAGTAACTTTTTAGTTCGGTTCAAAACCATGATAATTTTCCAAGTAAACTAAAATTAATAATACTTATATTTTCAATAAGTAATAAAACACTAGTTAATTGATCATTATATACTTATGGGACGGATGCATTTCTTGTGACTTTTTTATTAGTACTGACTGATTGAAAGCAATTGCGGTGAAGCTCAACATTTTTATTGTTAAGCCGTTTTAAAATATCAATTGTAGTTTATCCGGTTTAACGCCGTTATCGGATTACCACCCCATAGCCGGTGTTATTACTCGGATCACGTGACTGCAAATGTTTTACCCCTCTGTTATAACAACGCACGTGCCGTATTAATCGTTATATTATATATAATAATAATAAATTATTCTAGGTGTGCATTTATACCACTCTGATACGATCAACGATTCTAAATTGTAATGTAATAAGTTACAAAGTTAACTTTGGATAAATCGTAAACGACGCTATATTTATAACAATTTGAGTTCTATTTCGGGAGATACGTAGGTCTGTGCTTTTATTTTTTGCGTGCTGCGTTGACCCAGTTGAAAAATAAAATTGTATCATTTTTCACAATTATTTGGTCGTATTGTCAGCCGAAAGGAAATAACTTCAAAGAGAGCCTTGGCCAAAAACGCGGTTGTGAATTTCCAGGTCAAAGTTTATAATACATAAATTTTATAAAATAACTAGCATAGAACTCGTTGAACAGTTAAACTAACCCAAGTGACAATATTATATACTTAAATTCTCAAATATTGTCTTTCTGTTTGTCTATCTCACTAAAAACTCCCCACATTATGTAGGAGGTTACTGGGATTTTTTTTAAATTACTATGATTATATATATATATATATATATATATATATATATATATATATATATATATATATATATATATATATATATATATATATATATATATATATATATATATATATATTATAAATTTAGTTTCACTAACGGACTTTAAAAGAAACATATTTTAATTTTATTATCTTTAATATTTGTAAGTACATATAAAAAATGAAATGAAGAAAGGAATTTGATAAAACAAATTTATCGATTCAAGAGATTGATGTCCTTTCATTGATTGTCACAGGAATTAGAATCCATCTAAACTTCGGAATGAAACGTTGTGAGTTGTAAAGACATTCAACATATGTGATTCCCAGAATACCATTAATTTATGTATTTACCTTTTCGTTTCAATAGGCTTCAACTTCCAATTAGCGTTGCTTTCATTATGACAATAAATTAGTCATAAGAAGAAAGGAAATATTCTTTAGATATGAATGCTTTTCGTTTGATCATTTTAATGCTGTTATGTCACGGACTATGTGCCTTGAAATATAAAAATAATTCAACAAAAATACTGTCTATAATCGATTGTTAAATGGTTTAATATTAATAACAATAAAAACAATAAACATTACATATATTTTGCGGCCAACCACATTATATAAACATTTATAAATATTTTATATTAGTGGTTTTGGTAACTCGATCAACAGATACAGGCGTGTTTCGCTATAATTTGATGCACATTTCAGGATTATTAAATTAATTATGGCAAACAAACCCAATTTCCCGTTGCGAAATTATCGTATTTCATCCGGTGATTTGATACAATATCATTTTTCCCTACGAAATGTATCCAAGTATATCGTTAATTTCTATTATGGTGCACTATTCGTGATTAAATGGGTACACATCTGAATAAACTTCTAATTGCAGCAGGATCGATAGCATATTTTTGAACTCATGTGAAAGAAAAACTTTTCGAATTCAATTGAACGTACATACATATACATATAAATCCGCATCATAAAAACCAATAAATCCTTGCATTCAGAAAGGGCGATTGTCGAAGCGGAGACTTAGCAAAATGATCAACGATGCTATACAATTTTATGACGTATAGGATAATTTGATTACGCATCGATCGGTATAAATGTACTGTGTAATATGTGAGATAGTTACAAATTACTATTCATATTCATCAATTTGATAGCAATGGAATTAACATAAAATTGCCGCTTCCGTATAAAATATAGGAGTTATTTACATAAAAACAATATTTCATTTCAGATTTATATGTGTGATAAGAAGGGACGTAGGAGTGCTTCGAGTCGTTTTTAATCGATTTTTTGTATACTATGTGTGTAACATTTATACAAGTTATATTTCCGCGAAATAATAGGTTTCATTTATACTGTATGAATTATAAAACAGCAATTAAAATGATTTATATAGAGTTATGTTTTTATAGCATGAAATTCACTGCTAAGAAATTGTAAGAGATTTTATTTATATATATGTATAATACATAGCGATTTTTTTTCATGTATCTAATAAAAAATAAAATATTACAGTATGTTATCTAAGTCATTTCATAAATTTCATATTTATTGGTTAGCAATAATTAATTGAAATATATGACATTATTAATCGCATGTGTAATTTAATTTGTAAATATTTATTTATTTTCCATACTTTATAATCACGTATGTAAAAATGCAGAATCGGAAAAATTATCATTTAATTATTACAAATATTAATTTACGGAGGAGATAGAAGTCGTTAACCTTTTCAGCCTTTTCATGTATGTATAGTGAAATTTGAATTAAAAAAAATTGGTAGTGTATTGATTTTTATTATAATGTTTCAAAATCGTAATATTAATTTGAAGAAAATATTAACTGTGCAGCGTATTTTTTTATGTTTTCTATAATTGGAATTAGAAAAGTCGTTTTTTAAAATTTGTATAGTAATTTTAATTTTAGAAATAATATTAGTGATATTTAAAAAAATCTTCTTTTAATTACAACTGACAATTATTTTTCGAGAAAATACTAAATTTGCTAATTTTTTGGGAATCTATAATATCGATTTATGTTGAAAATTAATTTTGTACGAATATTTTTAAATGTTTTACAACCGCTAATTTTTTTATACTGCTGCATAAGAAAGGGTGGGCCCATACTAGATGCATGAATTGTTTACGATTTTCTCAACTACTCTATTTATTCTTAGCATTATCATTGATTTGGTAAACTACATTAATAACCAGATAATAAAAAAATGCCTCACCTGGAAATATTTAAATTGGAAAATGTTTGGGGGGCCACATAGATTTTTTTTCACCGAAAATATTCTAACAAAAAATAGAATAGTGATGGCCAATTTTACTTTAGATTTATGTACTTTTTATTTTTTTCTAAAATAATACAACATAATGTACTTACTAATATGTTTTAATAAATACGAAATGTTTTATCATTCTTCAAGTTCCTTTATATTTCAATTACTATGATTAATATAATTTATATGCTTAGTCCTAAGACTGCGGATGACAACTTTGGAAGACATAAAGTAAATCGCCAGTACACATTGGACACCTAAATGTGTCAAGAGTATAATATTTTTTTTTGTGTAATTTAAGGTTTAAATACACATAATATATGGCATAAATAGGTGCTTCCCCACGTAATAGAAAATTTTGGAATGGCGCGCATAAATATCAGCCAGGGTTAAATATTATTCCGAACTATAGCATAGTATAATATTACACAAATAAAAATTATATAAATATAAACATAAACAATATTTAAATATCAAATATTTCAGTAGATGCATATTTTTTCATGTAGTAGATATTCTGTAATAAGAATTGAAATTTTTGTTGACATGCGCTGAAACATGTTATGCTGAATACTTTTAGATAAATCGTTACATTTATTCAAATAGAATGAAATCTTTTATATTATGAAAAAATAATGTAAGACGACTTCGCTTCCAAAGACCGTAAAAGTCAAACACAACAATCCGTTTGATCGGAGTATCGATCAAAAGCTTTCCTATTGTTAAATAGTTGTGCGTTTTGAGTGATTTTTCAAAACCAAGAGATATTATAATAGTCAAAGAGCAGAAGGTACCCTTGGAGATGGATATATTTATTGTAAAGCGCTCTCTTGATTTCCATGCTCGAAGGAGTTTTTCTTTTCGATGTAATTATTCATTCCCGCGGAGGTTTTCACTCGCTGACCTCCAGCCGGCTTAATGATGAAGTCTTTTTTGAAAAATATAAGATTTTGTCTTCTATCGTTGAATAAATTCCGAGATGAAATATCGCAGAATTGTATAAAGAAAGGCGGCGGAGCTTTCGCACGCTACATTAATTTTAAGCGATTAAGCTTTCGTTAATTGTTGGTTTGCGCCTACACAGTATTAATTAAATATGCGAAAGTAAAAAAAGCAATTTAAAAATTCGACTTTCTTTCATTAAATATGAATTATGTTAAAATATTTTTTAATAAAAGTGACTTAATAATTGAGTCACTCATTAGCCTCCACATGCTATTCTAACGCTCGCTTTAAACTTTACATCGTGACATATTTATTAGTAAACAAAGGCATTGTCCTCGGCAATATGACGGGCAATTTCCTGGCATGTTGTATTACCATTACATTCGGCAGCTTTTAATGAAATTGACCAACAAAGCACGCCATCTTTTATCGTGCCAAACGACGGACATAACTCCCCGGCGAAAGTTGTTGTGTTTGCTATTGTGTATTTTTATCAGAAAGGGCGAATTGCCGTATTCTTTGGTCCCTTGAATCATTCACGGTGGTCCTTCAAAGGATTTATAATGTTTAACACGCCCGTTTAATACGAATACGAGCGCTACCCTCGCTTCATTAAGGGTTGGAAACAAATCGGACCGACCACTGCGACAAATTGGGAAACAATCACAGGTATTCAAACTGTGTTATATAAGTTTTTGTATCAATATAAATATTATATGTGGGTATTATTACATATTAAACAGTATCAAATATATAATAAAGTTATTTGAAATACTGTGATTTATTAAAAATGTATAGGGTTTATGAAATTAAAGTTATTGAACCAATGGTTTAAGGGACTTGCATGTCTTTATTCATTTGACCGGAAGAAGGGTGACTATGGATTTCCCCCGTTCTTCTAGTTAGTTTCTGTTTCATAGGGGCATTAAGGCAGATAGACACACCCTATTTTTCGCACGCTTTATGTGTATGTACAATGCGGATATTCTGCGTCGTACTGTTTACAGTAAATATAAAAAAAATCATAGTTAACTGTTAGTTATTTTTTAGCATGGCAGTGATGGAATCAATTTCAATAATGAACTGATCCGCGCTCTCGGTTCTGGAGTGTAGATAAACTTATAAATAATTCCGAACGCAATTTCGATAGAAGCCCGCCGAAGTATAAAGCTCTTTCTCTCGGAACTTTCCCCACACTGACGAAAGAGAAACGCATTCGTTTTATTCGATTCTCTTAAAATATATTCGTTGATGAAAATATTTTATTTTTAGAAAATTACTCAAAAATATCATACAATAAATTATACCAAATGTATAGAAGCGTCAAGGGCAATCGGTGAATTTACACCGATAAGGGTGAATACTTAGGATATAAAAAGGGTAAGCAAATTTAAATATTTAGAAACCACCCTCAACGATTACAGTATATAAAATATGGGATAAATAAAAAACACTGGCCTGGGAATAGTTATGGGTACTAGTTTTTATAAAAAATCTGCTTTGAAAACTCACTCATATATTAAGTTATCATAAAACGAAGTTTCATTTTGGCTCTAGATTATATATATACAATTTCAAGTAAAAAAGTAAAATTTTTAATATAAAATTTGCTTGAAAATTGCTCTATATTTTTTATATATTAAACTTTAATAACAGCAGTTTTTTGTGCTAGCACGTGCATATTTTTTAAGATGGAAAATAAAGTATAAATAAGCATTTTGATCGCTTTTGTGCTTTTCTGAAATTTCGGAGCTTACTGCCTATATCATATATCTGTTATTGTTGTTCATGACACAACGTAATATTTGTTATAATATGTGTGCGTTCCGTAATGGAATCTCACAAAAGGCTGTGATTGATAATGTTTTCTAATTGTATTCGTCTGCTTGGCCAACGTCGGATTATTGTGATGAGCCCGTCCAAGAGAACGGTGGTTCTCAAAGCCAGATATAAATCACTTCCACTCACACACATACTATGGAAAAGGAGCACAAAAAAGGATATTTTCGTTTTGACACTCGGTATGAGAAATTGTTCGGCCACCTCCCCCTTGGGCAGACTTAATTCTTTTATCTGGCGCGCAGAAGTGAACCCGGCGAGAGCGGAAGATAAACAGAGGAACATGCTCGATTTTTGTTAAACTTAATGGCCCGTACAAACTGCCCGAAGCAGGCCGGGTAAAAGACAAAAGAAAACCAATTTTCAACAACAAAAACGAAGCGACAAACGATACAAATTCCACAGCCGTAGCCAGCGAGCGGCCATGCCGCAACATAGACGACGGGAACCGGAGACACAAAATCGAGCACATTTGCTATATATTTCACTCCATTTACATTGTGTAAAATGACACTAAGTATTCCATTTTACAGTTGAAGATGTAATAAAAATGAATCACAATTACAGATACTAGATAGGAAAGTAAACGTTGCATAAAAAAATATTCCAAATTTCCGCAATGTATGAAAAGCTCCCGTTATGAAAATTAACCTAGGTGTATCAAATCATTTTTATGCGACGTTTATATCCTTATCTGGTATCTGAAAACATAAATTACATTTCTTTAGTTTTTCATGCCAATTTACACTAAATAAATAGAGCGAAATATATCGTAAAAAGCTATTTATGAGAAACCGAATCGACGTGTATTATATTCAATAGCCAACTTTTACTACAAAAACAGCACGTTATTACAATATTAAAAAAGCTTATTATATTTTCAATTTAATTATTTATTTTTCACTTTCGTAATTTTTCATACATCGAGGAAACTATTTGTTTTCAGCCAAAGGTTGAAAACAAGCAACAGCGGATGTGCGATAAGGTCTTGTGTTTATTTAAGCATTCGATATGTGTCATAGTTAATCTTGGATATTTTGTCAAAGAAAAGTGATGATGAAAAGCAAAATTAATAATGTGCCCCATAGTTTCGGTTACAGAAGTGAAAAAAAGGTTTATTTAAGAGGCGAAAATATATTCTAAACAAGTGTGACGTGGGTATATTCGCAATATTTTTGCATCACAGGATTGGGGCGTGTGTATACCCTGAGAAAAGTCGGCAGACTTAAGCGTTTAAGGGCAAGCTGAAACTCTGCGATATCGCCAGCTCCGCTACCCGGCGAAATTGATACGCAAAAAGGCTATTTGCTAGCGATCGTTTAATTTTATTTTTCGAGACGCGCAAGAAATTTCCTTCATCGTCGTGAAAAGTCACCGGTAAAGCCGGCGCTGAAATCTCGCGGAAAATTATGCGCCGGTACAGTCTCCATTAGGATATGGACTAGATTCAAAAGTAAGCTGGCGTGTCTTAAATTTATAAAGTTTTAAAAATATATATAAAGATTGCCTCCTTAGCACAAGATTATGATCAATTATGTGTTAGTGTTAGTTTACATACCTCTTGAAAAATCATTTGAGAATACATAAAAGGTATTTATAAAAAATATAGATCTTAAAAAGCTCTCAATCGATTATATATTATATTTATTTAATTTTACATATACATATATGTTGAAAAATAAAACGGGATTGGTACATTTAGTAAATAGTTAATATTATACGATCTTATATTTATTTTAATGATCATCAGGCATTCCAAGTGAGCTTCTCGATGTTATATTTCTATGCAGAAGCCATCCAATATATAACTAAGATCGACGCACGTTTTTTTTATTATACGTTAGGGAGAATTACTCGTTTCGGCGTGATTAAATAAGATTGCCGCGAACACATTCTATTTCGGTGCGATTTTCTTATTTTCCGAGAGTGAACATGTCGAAAACATAATTTTACGTAAAAGCTCCACGTGTCTACATAAGAAAAAATGTGATTTTCACTTGTTAGCTGAATTTCCCGGGGCGTATTGGTTGCGAGGGCAAACTCACTTTTTCCTTCTCCTTTCCAATGTATTATCTAACTTACATCAGCGATTGGTTTGAGTTAACAAAGGGATTATCGGGCAAATAACAAACAAACAACACGCAAGAAATTATCGCGCACAGCGCATAACTTTTTCTAAGATAGAGATTAAAGAAAACTTAGCAGAAGCGTATCATATACAATATATTGTACTAGTATGCATATTTTATTATTGCGGAAATATTGGCAAATGAAAGAAAGCATTTCTTAAGATCGTAAATGTTAATTTTATTATAAAGAAAAATGCGATTTACAGAATCCAAATCAGATATGTGATATTTACTTACTTTTAAAAATATAAAAAAAACAAACCATAGTAAGAAAGAGAAAAAAATCATAAAAGAACCGGACTAGATCATCATAGCTGATATTGCATAAATTAAAACCACTTCCCAGTTACAGAACTTTTTCAAAAAATATTAAAATACTTCTTGCACGGACTCACCCTTTCATATGCAGTGCAGCATATGCAGCCGTTGTAAAACATTCATACAAATTTAATTCTTAACAAAAAAATGGCTTTGATAATTTTCTCAAAAAAATTGTTTATTTTTGAGATGAGAATTCACAAAAAACAAATTTTCTAATAAACTCGGGAATGACCGGGAAGGGGTTGAATAGCCGGATGGGGCCAGTCATAGGTGAGCCAGCAAGTGCGGTCGTCCTGGCTCTAACGGACATCAGAAGTGGACGCGGTCGTGATTTATAAATTGGGACCATTGTTATTTGTTTTGTATATTAATGATATAGTTAATAACGTGAAAAATTGTAAAATTCATCTATTTGCGGATGACACATTAATGTATTGCATAGGTGATAACATTAAAGAAATTGTAAATAATTTAAATAATGAATTAAGTATATTAGAAATATGGTTAAAGAATAATGTACTTAAATTAAATGAGAATAAAACTAAATGTATGTTTATTAATTATAAAAATGTGTTAGATAATAGTACCAAAATAGTAATAAATAACTCTAGTATAGAAATAGTGGATAATATAAAATATTTAGGAGTAATTGTTGATACAAAATTAAATTTTAAAGAACATTGTAATTACATATTAAAAAAAATTAGTAGAAAAATAGGTTTATTATCTAGATTAAGAAATATATTAAGTATAAATACAAAAAAAATAATTTACAATAGTATAATATTGCCCCATTTTAATTATTGTGCAACACTATTAAATATGTTAAATAAATTAGATAAACAAATGTTGCAAAAATTACAAAATAGGGCAATGAGAGTAATCTTAAATAAAAATAGATTAACTAGTTGTAAAAGTATGATTGATAGATTAGAATGGTTGAATGTTCAAGAAATATTGAGTATGAATGTTTAAGTATTTATATATAAGTTAGAAAATAATATGTTACCAAAATATTTTAATAAGTATTTAATAAGAAGTAAAGATGTACATAAATATAATACTAGAAATAAAGAAAATTTAAAGATAATTAAGTATAAGAAAACGAGTACGGCTAGGGGAATTATGTACGGAGGTTTTGATTTATATAATAGTCTTCCAAGAGAAATCCGAAACAGCAAAAATATAACGGGTTTCATAAATGGAATAAAAAAACACCATCGTACATATAGAAATAAATTATCTTTATTATTGTATATTGTATATTTTTTCTTTCTGTTATGTATTTTTTATATATTTTTATATATGTTTACTAAATTTGTTAGATGTAAAGATTAGCTATTAAGCTAAATAAATTAATAAAATAAAATAAAATAAATACGTCCCGGAACCCAAATGATTGTCAACAGCAGTCTTTAGTGGTTTGAAGAAATGCCAAGCGAATTGTATTCCAATAATCCTCAATAAAAGTCGAAGGGATACAAGAACACATAATAACCATATATCCTAATATAAAGGTATCTCAAGAACCTTTTCTAAAGTTTTTCGATTAGGAAAGAGTATTTAGTTATTCGGGAATCCAAATTAAATAATATATCCCGATTCTAGATCGTCAAAGTGAAACGTGTTCGTCATAACAAAGCCGAAAATATTGTACGATTTATCGCAGACGTTGTGTGTTTATGTGTAGAGAGAACCTCCATTTGCTTTCAAATGTGATTTTAAGAGCTAGTAAAGGTCATCAACGGAAGTATTTCTGCTTAAAATACTTCCGCCTATATTGTAATAGACTTTCACCGGACAATGAGATCTGAAAATGTGACAACGTGACCCTTGGCGATGCTGAAAGAGTGTCGATTGTCTAATGACCACCTCCACAGCGACCACAGGTATTTATGTAAAGAGATTGAAATCGAATTTCTACGAATACGTCATCAGTATAAGCAATAACTATACAATTATGAATAGTTTTTGTGGCGAATGCCAGAAACTAGAATATTATATTCGTTCCGTATTCATAGAAAATTTCTTGATTAAGAGCGACATTCCAAGAAGGAGAAGATCAAGTGTTTACATTACATTAAGCGGGACTTAAATCAAGTTAAAGGCTTTCATATTGAAGCCGAGAAAGTGGAAAGCAAAATGCGGGTGGCAAATTATTTTTCGATTGTAGCCTTTTAATTAAGAGTTATATAAATGCGGATTTGGGCTCGGGTCGCAAATGGTTATATTATATCCGATTTCCATCATGGACGCCGATTTCGAAGACCCCTAGTCCCAAGTTCAGATAATGACCGTTTAATTACGAAATAAATCGTCCGCCTGAGATATATATAAGCCAATAAAGGTATCGCCCCTTGTTTATTCTGTTTGTGAAATGAGTCGAAACATAAATTAGCAGTGGATTTGCGGTTCCGTTGCCAGTTAAGCGACTGAAACAATAAACGACAAGTATTTGTTGAAATGGCGCACGCAAAAACCCACACAATTGTGGACGCAATTAGAAGATACATAAATTATTTTGGGATGGATTATTTTATTTGCTTATTTGGATATCGTCGTCTAAATTTGGAGGGCTTTTCTTTGATTGTTATTGGCAAAATTCAATGAGTTTATTAACATTTAAAAGTAGCGAGTGCCACAATAAATTAACGCGTGTTACTTACATGTATAACAAGATATGAAAATACTTTTCTGATGAACTCATTTTAATAAGCTTTAAAGGATCTACAGACGTTATGGAGAATGTCAATTAATTCTATAATTATTATTTATGAAACTTATGCCGAAATTATTAATAAATTAGTGTTAAAAGATATAGGTGAATATTAATAGAATTTTAAGTTTATATTTTGTTATTTTATTTTCAGTATTATTGTAAAATTATTTATTTATTTATAAATATGTGTCATAGATTTTAATTAAGTTAGCTCTATACACGTTAAATTAACACTCAGTTTACACGTGAATATGCAGACATAAGCAGCTCTATTAAATTATGTAGAATGTTTGACGTAGATAGGGAAATCATAACAAGTGAAAGCCTTAAACAAATACATGTTAGTTGTTAGTTAGCATAGGCGAGGCGGAGGCTTACCTTGCCCTTGCGGTGTGTTTTGGCAACTAAAGCCATAATCTTAACCTTTGGCTAATTCTCGATAAACTCTTTGGCTCATTCACCATTTTCAAGGAAATCATCGTGAAAAGTTTAACTAAACAGCCAATCTAGAATCTCTCTAGACGTCGAAATTTTGTTTATAGAGGGCGACGAGCTTAAATAGAGCTTTGCAAGTTTATTAATTTCGATGAAATTAGTTTGCTTCTATAACTTCGCTCGGCCGACTCGCTAGTTTTTCGCACTAGGTAAATAATAACAAAATTAACATAGTCTGGCACAATGCCCGAGCTTTGCTTTATGGCCACGGGTAAACCGTCCTTAAACGACGGTTTCAACATGGCGAAAGAATTATAAAAGGGAATAAATAACGGCACGAGGAAGCGCCACTAAATAACGAAACTTTCCGAAAAAATATAGCTTAATATACGACTATGGCTTCTTAAACGGAAAATAAATACTTTTTCGGTAGGGGATGGGGTGACAATCGTTTTCATTTACGCAATGTTATGCTTATTTATATTGAGCGATGCGTAAAAAATATCTTATCATACCGAACGCAGAGTGTTTATTAAATGTAAACACGGTGTTCGACGCCGATATTTCAAAAGTGGACGTAATATCGGTCGGAAGGGTCGGAAAAACGGTTTTCTCAAGATAAATAGGTCATAAATAATTTTGATCGTAATTTCTTACTTACTTTGGGGATCGTCTTAAGTAACGTAATATATTACGTATTTATTAATAAAATTTAATAATAGTATTTCAGTTGCAGTTAAAGTTATTTAGATGGTAATAATTTGAAACTGCCATCACGCTCGCATAATGTCAAACTTTATAAAGCTAAATTATTAACGCCGAACTGTATATTCAATGTAAAACATAAATTAACTGAGTATAAATCTGTATTATGGCGACATAAATTATCTGGCAATATTACATTGAATGTATAATATAATATAATCGCAGTCAGATATATTGTATTTATATTAATTTAATATATAAATATACGTTTTATTCTTGAGATTTAAAAAACTTAAAAGAAATATAATAAATACCATCCATTCGAAATTCTTATTAGTTACAATTTACATTCATTAGTTATTTTGTGCTTAATTAAAAATTATAAAAGCGATAATCGAATTAAGTATATTTTTTGTCAAAATATTTTATTCAGGTTTAATTAATAAAATGCATCAATTTTTTCACTTTGTATATATTTAAGATATTCTAGTTTGCAATATAAAATACAAATTAATTTTAATATAATTTAACTAAGATATATTTTTATTACGCTTTTCATTCACGTCGCGCGATGGGCAAGCACCAAACGCACACACACACATTTATAATTATGAAATATAAACACCAGTGTTTTATAACAAGTGTTGAAATATTTACGCGGGGCTTCCGACTCCAAAGATGATTTATCTACGGCGCTAAACAAACTCGCGGAAAAGCTCACGCGAGCTTTCGTCTTGCGCGCGAATGCACTACGGTCGAGTTCAGCGTAAGAGCTTTCCCCTGAGCAAAAGTTGTTTGGTTTACGGATGCGAAAGCGCGGGCTACAAAATGTTGTTTCATTAAATAAGGGTTTTTGTAAATATGACGACAGCGACCCAATTAATCTTTGTCAAAAAACGGCGTCGGATTTTCGCGAGAGGCGCATTGTGTTCTGCCGGGAAGAGCTTTCGTTCGGATGCATTTCCGTAGTGAAAGCTTTTTGTCAATGTATACTGCGAGGGACAAAAATAGCTCAGCGGTTCGATGAAAAGCCAACGAATGCGTTTATTGTTCGTATAGTTAACAATTGCGCCATTCTGACGCTTTGTGAGAATAAGCAGAAGGATGACGTGAATAATATATGATGGAAATACTTACAATTGTGTGGAGACTGGGTATGAAGTTTGATGAGGTTTCGTGTCGGATCTGTAACAAAATAAAATTTATATAACTAAATATTATAAGCATTTTGCAATATTTATTTACGTTCTAGCTATTTTTTATGTTGTACATTCTAAAAATGTACAGCATAAAAAACTTACAGTCATGCATTTTAAATAAAGCAATTGCTTCCTAAAAAATGAAATTTAATTTATAATATAAGATAAGTAACATACATTTGCCACTACGTTTTTTTTTTATTATGTTGTATTATATATTAAATTAGCAATAAATTATAAAAATAAAACACTTTGCCTTATATCAAAGCCATTTAAATTAATTGAACTCAAAAATATTATAGTTTATTAATATAATATTAACACTGTACAGTGAAATCTTGAATTGAGAGAAACTCGGTTTACGAGTGTCACGAAACACGAGCAAACTTTTTATTCAAGTTTGCCTTAATAAACGAGCGATGTCTCACAATACGAGCAGTAGATATTGCGTCACATTTCCAAACACCACTTTATTAGTCCAGAACATGAATAAAAAGCTTAACACCAAATCAATATTTCAGCAATACTTCGAAGTGACCGAAGAAACAAACCTAATTCAGAGAATTTTCAATTTTTTACAAATCATGGGGTGGAGTTATCAAGGGAACCTTCAATTTTGTTTAATGTAAACGGTGATTAAATTGTGTCTTTGCCAGAAAAATGTCAGGAACTGATTACTGAATAAATAATGGTTCTGCATCGTGAGCAACAGCTTGAGGCTACAGAAAAGGTCTTGTCTAAGGAGGAGGAGAAAGAGGCTGAAAAACTACTTACTTAAATTAAGTAGGAAAAAAATGTAGGAAGCAGTGGAAAATCAGCAACCGAGTAAGGCTATTGCAGTTCGAATCATTAATCTATTTAATCCTCAAAAGCAAGTGTCACTAGATAGGTTCCTAATTAAAGTTCCACGAAAAAAAAGATATTCTATTGAGATATTTTATTATCATTGATAGACAGCAGTGATTCCGATATAAATAATTAATCAATTTAAATATTCATTTTATATAAATATTTTTGGGTTGGGGGGAATCAACCTAAGTTTTTATTATTTTTTATGGATAAATTTACTTTGATTTAAGAATATTTTGAAATACGAGTTTCCTTTTCCGGAACAAATTATTGTAATAAACAGATTCGACTTTATAGATTTATTTTATAGTTTAAGTAAAATGGCATTAAATAATATCTTACACTAAAATAATAATACATCTGGCTACTTTTAAATGTCCTATTTTTTACATTTTATTGGTATATTTGCTTTCAAGATAAGACATAAAATATATATATTTTATTTTATAGCATTTTAGATATGTATTATTTTTTAATATAATATTTTATTGTATTATTAATATCACGTCTTTTCATCTATTGTTCGCATTTATTTTGCTCACAAAGAGGTGCTCTTCGGATCGTTATTAAAATATTAATTACTCTCTAGGTCCTTTATTAATCACGGATCATTTTTTCCCTTCTCAACATATGTATATAATGATAAATTATTTATTATATCTATCGTGTGTTGGTGAGATTATCAAGAATTTTATGGGCTTCTAAACTAATTTAGTAGGTCGTTTAGCAAGAAAATGGGTCAGCGTGCTTTGTGTCTTTTGCTATTAAAAGCTGCCCAAAAGCTGGACGTCCATTCATGGGCAAGAAATTACCTGTCACATTATTAAGGACAATGCCTTAACTTTATATTAAAGCAATCGAGCGGTTAACATGTTTTACGACTTTTATAGGACATCGATTCTTCTACCGGGTTTTGTTAATGTTGAATAATATAATATATTACCTTTTTTACTATTAATAATTCAACTGGATACATTTTTAATACCATTACTAAAACAACATATGTACATATAAAAATATATTTTTTCTAAAAATAAATTTAATTTTAATTAAAAGTATATTAAAAGTACAAAGCAGAAACTATTATTTTTATGAACCCTACTCGATAGAGATTTAAAATCATAAACTAAAGTAATAAACGAATAAGTATACATATTATTGTATTAAACTCAACTGGGGATTTTTATAAAATATTTAATTAATACCTTCCTAATTTATTGATTTTATGTAGTCATATTCAATCTAATTGTTACAGTAAACAAAATGCAAATTCCAATATATTCATATATATATATGTATTTAGGAAAATATGCACCTGTTGCTCATACGTAGATTAAAACACAGATTCCACAAATATTTAAACGACTATTTCACTTACACTGAACACATATCAAAACAACATTTTTATCGAATTTAATCGTTTTTTTTTCGATTGAATCGAATTAACAATATTGGCAATGCAGCTGATAAATTCTCGCACAATATGAATAGAAGCAAAATTGTACATAATTGTGATTTTGAATTAAATTTTGCGATAATGGGCTCTTAACATTTGCAGTATCCGAACAGGGGCGCGTATTATTGGAGTCTAGGGGTGCGCACACGAACGATCGCAAATTGACATATTCATACCATTAGAAGCGGAATATTTCAAGTCAAACAGAGCGAAACAATAAAGCGAAGTTCGGATATAAACTGCGCCGCCGAACAAAGGCGATAAAAAAGCCGGTTATAAAGTTTCGCGTCGAGGTGAAAAGAGTGGGTTGGGGGTGGCAGAAATGAGAGGAAAAGAAAAAAGGTGAACCGTCGGGAGAAGAGAAATAAGAAAGCTTAACTTTGGACCGAAACCGGCGGATATTACGCGAGACAATGAGTAGGAAAATTTCACTCGGCGAAATCGCTTTCCCCCTTTCAGACACAAATACTACGTATAGTGGGGAAGAATGTCGTGAAATTATTCGATTTTTCGACGGGCCCAATCCCGGGGACACTTAGTGAAACTACTTTTTCTCTCGGATTCAACTTGGAAAGCCATAATTTTCAGTTTGAGACCGATTCGCCATTTAATATATGGCTCCGGTGGAGTGAGTGCTTTCGAGCGTTCGTTAGAAATCCCTAACTATATAAAATAGATACTCATAAGGCATTTAATGCATGATTTACTTTTGCACAACAAGATTTTAGTCAAAAATTAATTTCCGAATATATTTTTATATTAGTGTTAAATTCTGATTTTAACTAGTGTCAAGTTACTATAATAATTATTGTTCATTTTTATGTAATGATAATTTTTAATTGTTTTATTTAATGTTATCGATTATATCAGATTATAATATACTGTACATAATAAATAGTTACTGAATTTTTAAAGCCAAAAAAAATATTTTTATTACATAAAAATCGCATAATATTGAGAATTGTTTAAGTGGTTTTACTACACGTGACGTAAAAATATTGAATAATTTTGGTGGGATTATATTTAATAATATTTTTTTGCCGCAAAATTTACTCTAAATATTTAGTTTTTTTAGTATGTGCTATATTTATTTTGTAATTAACAACTTTTTTGCTTTACATTAACGACACACATGCGGCAATTATTAACTCAGATAATGCTTAAAAAATGTTTATTATTTATTGTATTATGGCCATCATGACGCATTATGAAAATTTGTCAAGCCGTGATGGTCAGATTTATAATAAAAAATAAATAAAAGGAAAATCTGTATTTAATAAAGTAAATAATATAAAAATTAAATAGCAAAAATTTTAAATTTTACGTATGCAAAAATATGCAAAATTGAGTTAATATTTTCAGTAGAAATTTATTGAAAAATAAAATAAAATAAATTGTTAAATATGACTATTTTTATTTATTTAAATATAGCTATCCTATTATTGTAAAAAAATATATTTTAAAATTTATGAGAAGTCATCATTTATGTACTGTAAATATTGTTATTGATACCTTGTTTATTTACAAACATCAACCAAATAACGTTGTCTATAAACGCTATGCAAATTAATTAAAATTAAATATATTTTCTGAACTCAATCGTCTCGCAGCAAAACATATTTATTTATTAAATAAAATAAGCATCTCGAGTTGCTCGAAAACACAACGGAGCTTAACACCAAAACAATTTATAACTCCATTGTCTGTCCGTCTCATAAAAGCTTCAGAGCTTTCTCCCCCCGGGTGCGAATGATCTCACTGGCCCGGTTTTCGCGAGGAAAGAAACGCTGAAAATTTCCGTTTAATCACTATTCCACACCGTGAAATGTAGCAAAGTTTATTTCCGTTCCTCTTACATATAGTGAGATTGTTTCGCCGCCTAAAGCTTTCGTACGCGACTCTACATTGGGCTGGGATAAGAAACGAGACGACCGGTAATACAGTCAGATTACATAATAATTGTGTATGTATCTATATAAATATAGGGGTGATGTTTTATTTCTGCTTTCCATTCTGAGCGAGAGAAAGATAAAGAGAGAGAGAGAGAGCAACGAGAAACGGAGAACAATCTAAGTTAATACCGGATTTTACCCGCTTGTCGTACTTCGACGCCTGGTATAAATACCGAGATGCTTTTACCCATTTTCGCTTCGAAAACGGCGAAAGAATACTCTTGGCGGATATAGTAGTATCAATTTTATTTATATCTCATCTCTGCTTATATTAAACGTAAATTCCATCTGTCTTTATTTAACAATTTGTACAGATTTTAAAGCGACTTTTGCCAGTATCGGATTTTTTATTTAAAAGCTTGACATGCAAGAACGACTATCGTTTTTGTATAAACGATATAAAATCTCCTGTTCTTTAGATACACATGGAACATAAAGAGATGGTGATTTTAATTAAAGATCAATTTCACATGTATAATTTGATGTCGAAAGAATTATAATTTATAAGCATACAATTGCTATAATGGGCATAAACTTTTTTAATACAAAATTTAAAGGAGAGAATTTGGAGAAACATACTTCCTTAGCCATAAATACAAATTTTATTATATTTTACTTATCTTGGTAAAATAATAGGTTTGTAAAAATATACAACGGTATATCGAATGTTATATACTCAATTCTAAAATTATGTAAAACATTAAAATCTCATCCGTTTATAAAGCAACATTATAGATTTTTTTAAAACGTAACAGCAAGCTTAACCGACTTTAAACCGTGTTTATTTTTAAAGAATAACAATTCTTAAAGTAATAACGTTTTTATTATATTATATTTTTATGCAAAAATGAATTTCAAACGAGCTTTCCCATTAAACCGTATATATTAGTCAGCTTGTCGTATACGTAATTTCAGTTAAAATTCGTATCGAGCGTTTATTTGGCAATTTTCATACTAATGTGAAGCTTTTTGCCGACGCTACACACTTGTTACTCGGCCGTAATTGTTTATATATCACACAGCATCACATCGCGAATTAATAAATAACGGCAAAAAAACTTTTGAATAATTCCAACTTTTGCGCTAAAGAACGATCGTTAGAGCTTTCTCGGACAAAAACGGTCGAAAGTTGCGGCCGAAAGTTGGACCTCGTTAAAGCTCCCCGCGGGGAATTTAGGGCCATTCTTCGCGAATAAATAAATATTCATCGTCGTCGTCGTATGGTTGTTAAGTATTATAATTCCCGCCCTTGATACCGCGACGAGAGATTATTTAAATTAACCATAAATTACGAGCGAAAGCTGACGGATTATACAAAAAGCTCGCGTAAGCTTTTTAACAGCGATCGCTGCGTCGACAGCCGTTCACGGCGGCGATACTGCTAATTCCGTGACGACCAGGGCCGCAGTTTTCAAAATGGAAAATACGATAAATTGTCAGGGGCGCCGAAAGGTATAGATCATAACAAAACATATATGGGTAACATTAATTATAAATGGCGTAATTTAAAAATTGTTTACATTACAAATCTCTTACAATTATCTGTTTCTTTCACTTGGAATTGATATGATAGCATTAGAAATTTTTGGGGGGAATTTCATATATTGTATAATTGTTGCCTGTAAATTACAGTTTTAATTTAGCAGTGATCTTATATAAGATATTTTTTATAACATAGCAAACAGATTTGAAATAAAAATGATTTATTTGCATGTTTTGTTTTACATGCTTGACTTATTTACAACGTGCTTAATTTATTGAGTAAACAACTGTGCGAAATTATAATACAACCAATTTTCAATCCCAATTACGGACGCGGTAAATATTGGTATCGTTAATTAACGAACGGCAAACAAGACCGAATCGCGAAAAAAATCGAATTATATATAACCAACACACTTAAGGAGAAATGCGGAGGCTGAAAAATGGAGAGTGAGCAAAAAAATGGGGCAGGATAATCCTGAGCGGCGTTTTTCACTTTTGCGGCCGATACGGAATTATGCACCGTCATAATCCCGAGGGTTTCTCGGGTCGAAGCTTTGGGGGTAATCAGAGTTGACGGGCGCGAGATATCACAAAGACTTTTGTATCTGACGAGTATCTGCCGGCGTAGCGCAATAATGACGATCATTTATCATCTGCAAAAGCGGGTTGAGACTTGATCAACGGTGGGTGTTAATTATATATATAGTATATGTATATATTTTATTTAATATAAATATGAAAGCTTGCACGATGAAAAAAGCTCGATTAAATTTAAGACTCTACTGTCAGGGAATGATTACTGCCAAGATATTAAAAATATTTATTTTAGACCTAAAATTAATGTAGAAATCGTACAATTTTATAATGATTTAATATATATCTTGGACATACAATTATATTTAAATAAAATATATATTTGAAGTTTCCAAAATTCAGACTTATTGTTTTGTGATCAATAATATACCGTACTTATTGAATTGAGGGATTGATCACCTATATTTAAAATTTTTCATCAGTTACACCTGACAAATTTAAACTCGCGCTAAGCAGAGCTACACCAAGTATCGACTGAGAAAGCAGCCGATTCCCTCTTCACGGCATCCTTGGGCCAGCTACTACGTCCGAAATACAGATTTTAACTCGATTTTAAATGACGACTAAATTCTATAGTAATTGTACGTGACTCGAAAATTGTTGCACTATATTAATAATTATTAAATTTCCTTTATATAAAAATTAACACCCTGACACCTATGTAGGTAAGTATAATATACCTTAATTTAAAAAAATTAAATTTCAGGGAAAATGAAATGTAATTGTTGAAAAGTAATTTGCTAAATCTAAAAAAAATATAATGTAATAATTGATATAATCTTACTGAATAACAAAAGCTGATTAGTGTGATATATGTCCTCCTCCTTTTTAAATACCAGCGTTAGATTACTTTTTACATTTAATTAATTAGTGTTTTTTTAACGTAATTTTCATTCTAATCTAATCAATTTATATTCAATATTTTAATATAAAAACAATCTTTGAGAAAAATTCATTGTAAATACCATACAAGCGCAAATTAAGTAAATATCTAAAAGCTCCAAAGCTCAGCGCGCACATAATGAGAATTCGCATTAATAATTTTTCGCGTTTAAATTAAATCTGGAGTGCTTTCGTTTTATTCAATGGCGAAAGCGGCGGCCTTTTTAATTTACGCAAAGTAATTAATTATTAACGAGTGACTTGTGCCAAGTTCTTTCGTAACAAATTACATTATCCGCATCATCATACTCGCCCGGAAAAAAACATAATAACATACAATACGAGACAAGGAAAAATAAACAAGGTGGCTCGCAGGATGCGTGCTAGGGGAAAAAAGGAAACCGTTAAGAGTTACAAATGATACGGGCCCGTGCTAATGCAGCCTCCTTCTCGGTATTCTAATGTGAGTGTACTCGCGTCGTTAGTAGCGAAAGTGAGGGTGGGTTACTGGCGGCCCACCACCGATGCCAGGACCGCAAAGGGCCATTGTTTACCGTTGTAGAACCGGCGGGACATAAAAAAGAGTACCTATTGCTATCCCAGTTAAGTGATTGCTTCCCGAGGCTTTTCATAATGCCGTGCATTCCTCTCGTCTTGGTGGCGAATCGTAAAAATTATTGTGAAATTTAAGGGACGATTAAGAGCGTGGAAAGCGACCGCTTAAAACGTATACATTTTAGGGGTAATAAAATATATACAGGATATTTATAAAGTGACCATTTAATATAATAAAATTAAACTAATAATAATAGTTCATGTACATATTATTAAATGCTTATTTACCTTATTTTTAATTATATGATATTTCACACCAGTGATAATGAATATGCAGGAACGTAGTTTTGTAGTTATATGTATTGTACATATGTAACATAAAAGGCATTAAGAACAATAAAAGTCGAGAAAAGTCTCATAAAATAGGTCACACTGACAAAGCCAAGCACACACGAAAACCCTAGCTCTTGTAAAATTATGCTACAAGTATAAAAAAATAATTTGAAGCTTATTTATTTTAATTACTAATAAGCCTAATTAAAAATACTAATATTTTTACCTGAATCAAAATCTAACTTAACAGAAATATATATATATATATAATAATACATAAAGATAATTGACCACATGCATGTTAAAAGCACATTTTTATTGTTTATTTCATCTTTAAATTTTATGTCAATAAAGCAATACCAATATTAGCACGTTTATTAAGAAGATAATATATTTTATAGTTTCTGGCATTAAAAAATAAAAATAAATTATGTAAAGATTATGTAAAGATATTTTTGGATTCATATTGTTTTAGTCGTAGATGGCTAAAGAGAAATCTCAAAATTCGACTCATACTACCACAGTGAATCAGTGCAAATTTTCTACTGCGAATAAAGACTCTTTTTATTACAGGCGAAACGTAATCTTATTGCCTACCTTTTTATTACAACACGCGTTTACGGCGCATAAAAACCTGCGGGATATTCCGCAGATTGTTTTTCTTCCTTTAGGGGTTGCACTCGGAGATGAAATTTTATTTTTTATTGTATTTTTTATTGTATCGAGGCGCCTAGATTATGATCTGATTTCATCATTTTTATGTGATAAATAATCGGCCATAAAAATTCATGATGAAAGATAACATTTAACAAAAATAAGAGTACTTATAAATACATATTAGCATGCCGTTAAATTGGCAACTTTTTAACCCGATGATGTAGTTAATATTTTCACAAAGACATTGTATCTAACATTGCTTATTTAAAATATGCTACCACTTCATAGTTCTGTATTAGCAAATCTAATTTTGATCAACACAAAA
Source organism: Plectrocnemia conspersa (assembly GCF_051122295.1). Lineage (NCBI taxonomy): Eukaryota > Metazoa > Arthropoda > Insecta > Trichoptera > Polycentropodidae > Plectrocnemia > Plectrocnemia conspersa. The sequence goes on from NW_028277176.1 coordinate 18,991,622, forward strand.
AATATTTACTGCTTTTCCAATTGATGCTTTTTGAGTTATAAAAAAATAAGCGACGTATTATATACGTATCGTATTAGCTTTGTGTTTTAATAACTTTTGAATTGCATGTTTCCAGTTGCAATGCACAATACATTTATTACGTATAGTTCGCAGCAGCTGAATGTCTCGTTAACGGGTGCCGATTTGGATACAAGTTAACCACTCCTAAACAATTAACGATTATCTCTATTGGTCGCCGATTGAATTGGATGCAGTCGAGACGGTTGCGTTTAAGATATGCAGATATCATTATCAAACTGTTGAATATGCAAGCGGTACAACCATTGTCGGTGCTGCGCCGGTCCCGTCCCGATAACGCCAGAGTTAAAATTAATTGCTTTAGGGTTGATTGCGCCATTACGCCGCGGCCAGAGGGCCCTAATCACACTGGCAGGGGTCAATTGACACGGGCTCCTAACCTAATTGTGGGTCTGGCTACACGATAAGACGTTTCCGAGGTCCCAAAAGCGGTTTATCTAATTTTTTAAACGAAAAAATGGTAGGTAATCGGGCTCATCCGAAAGGCCAAAAAGATCGACCAAAAAGAAATATACACAAGACACATAATTTAATTAAAATTCTAATTAATTTAAGAAAGTTTCGTCTATCGACTGACGAAATTCCGATCGACTAATAATTAGATATTTTTGTGTTTTTTTTTCGGCGTGTTTCTTTCGCTCGTTAATTTAAAGTCTGTTTGAAAGCCGAGACAAGATAATGAAAATATTTAAAGACAAAGTTTTTACTTGATTTAAATTAGCATTTTTTATTATCAAAAGCTCCGATAGTTCGCTTGAGATTAATTAGACTTTGTTTGAATTGGAATCGGTTTTATCTTTAGTAATTTTATTCAAGTTTACTTTGTGTAATTTAAACTATGTGCGCACCCACACATCCATAACTAGCGATTTAATAATAAAAATATTTAATGATTCAGTTTAAATAAAATATAAAGAATAAATTAAAAATAAAAATTATATTAGTATTCAATAATGAAATTAAATAATTATAATAAAATTTATAAATTTTGTTATTTTATTGGAAGTATACCATAAAAATACAGAACAGTTATAACGGTAGATGCTGCAAAAATAAAGAGCTAACACGTGTTTCTGATAGACGCGATAAAAATAAAAACTGCTACATACATTAGTACATAGTATGTTTTTATGTATAAAAATATTTTTTGAATAAAAACTTTTCATTGCTTACAGAATTCTTGCTGAAATCTGCGAGATTTGAATTTACACAAAAAAACTGTTGATACTCAAATGTAAATTATTAATAAGTTATTACTTACTGCAAAACAAAGATATTTTTAAAAATTTAAACAAAATTAGATTATTTTTGTATGAAAAAAAAGAGTCGGACCCGCCGGGTATTAGACTTTAGTACATACAATACATATATACACCCTTTAAATTAAAAGGTATTCTCTATGAGCTGAGATAGCTCATTATTAGAGAATTTTCTATACATAATATGTACAACCTAGCTCGATTTAAATAATCATCACGATATTCATCCGTTAGATTAGGAAAATCTAGGCAAATCTAATCTGTGCTGACCGATCGGAATTATAATAATATAATAATCACTAGTTCCGATCTCCCAAATACGATTAAAACCACAAAATACTAAGGTTTATATATGATTTGAACCCAGGTCTTTTAAAGTTTAAATCTGAAAAATGTACGAATATTTGGTATAATTAAAATATAATTTATTTATATAATTTTTCTTGGAGTTGCTGTGGAGGTGACTGATCGATAATTGATTACCTTTTAGTATAAGTTTTTTTAAGTCTATAAGTTTTATTTTTTCGTTTAAGTTTTGTTGTATTTTATTAGTTAAATCAAAAGGTGCATATTTTGAATTGGAGTTGTTTCTAAATTTGCATTGTAAATGTGATAAAAATTATGTTTATTATAATTGTAAGTGATCCTCTTATTACTATATAATATATATATATATATATAATATAAAGGAGCTATTTTTGACAATTTTTAGGCAATCGGGGAATAATTTTACTAAAATAGGAGCAATAAGACTGGTAATTAATTTGATTGTTTTAACTTTTTTAAAAATTTAAAGATTGCTACTATTGTACCTATACCTAAAATAAAAAATAGTAAAAAAGTTGAAGAAATGAGACCAATCAACATGCTACCGTGTATAGAAAAAATAATAGAAGAAGTAGTAATCAAACAATTAAAGGAATTTATTACTTCTCAAAACATAATATGTGAACAACAATCGGGATTCAGAGAAAAGCATTCCACTGAAACTGCATTACAAGTAGTGATAAATGATTGGCTGTTGGCTAAGGATACAAACAAAATCATTGGAGCAGTTTTCTTGGATTTCAAGAGAGCCTTCGAAACAATAGACAGAAAAATAATGTTAAAGAAATTGGAGAGTATAGGTATAAGTGATATAGTTTTAAGATGGTTTAATAATTACTTATATAAAAGAAAACAAAAAGTTAAAATAAATAATGTATATTCTGAAGAGAAATTAGTGTCTTATGGAGTACCACAAGGGTCTAAATTGGGATCATTGTTATTTGTTTTGTATATTAATGATATAGTTAATAACGTGAAAAAATGTAAAATCCATCTATTTGCGGATGACACATTAATGTATTGCATAGGTGATAACATTAAAGAAATTGTAAATAATTTAAATAATGAATTAAGTTTATTAGAAATATGGTTAAAGAATAATGTACTTAAATTAAATGAGAATAAAACTAAATGTATGTTTATTAATTATAAAAATGTGTTAGATAATAGTACCAAAATAGTAATAAATAACTCTAGTATAGAAATAGTGGATAATATAAAATATTTAGGAGTAATTGTTGATACAAAATTAAATTTTAAAGAACATTGTAATTACATATTAAAAAAAATTAGTAGAAAAATAGGGTTATTATCTAGATTAAGAAATATATTAAGTATAAATACAAAAAAAATAATTTACCATAGTATAATATTGCCCCATTTTAATTATTGTGCAACACTATTAAATATGTTAAATAAATTAGATAAACAAATGTTGCAAAAATTACAAAATAAGCCAATGAGAGTAATTTTAAATAAAAATAGATTAACTAATTGTAAAAGTATGATTGATAGATTAGAATGGTTGAATGTTCAAGAAATATTGAGTATGAATGTTTTAGTATTTATATATAAGTTAGAAAATAATATGTTACCAGAATATTTTAATAAGTATTTAATAAGAAATAAAGATGTACATAAATATAATACTAGAAATAGAGAAAATTTAAAGATAATTAAGTATAAGAAAACGAGTACGGCTAGGGGAGTTATGTACGTAGGTTTTGATTTATATAATAGTCTTCCAAGAGAAATACGAAACAGCAAAAATATAACGGGTTTCATAAATGGAATAAAAAAACACCTTCGTACATATAGAAATAAATTATAGTATTAAGTCTTTATTATTGTATATTTTTATTTTTTCTCTCTGTTATGTATTTTTTATATATTTTTTATATATGTTTACTAAATTTGTTAGATGTAAAGATTAGCTATTAAGCTAAATAAATTAATAAAATAAAATAATAATAATAACTGTAATGCCATCAGAATCAGACGCTGAGTTATTTTTTAATTTGTATGTATCTTATGACTTATTATAATTAAATTTGGTGAAAATTAATAGATCTGTTAACTTGAGCCATATTTGTGATAGCGCTTATAACATCAATGTTAATTTGTATTTGATCTATATTAATTAAAAATATGACACAATGTTGTAAGGAAAATTGTAGATGTAGTCCATCTGTGTGTCATTAATTGATAGTATGACTAAATGGGTTCAAATTAAAGTTTAACAAAATCTTTGTAAATAATGTATATAAACTATTTAGGTTATAATAAAGTATTCCAGGGCATAAATGTACATCATATATGTACATTTCAAAATCTAAAAATGATATCCAATGTATGCAGAAAACAGTGACCGACAGTCACCTTGTCAGGTTTTATCATTATTGCTCGATAGCGCTTGTACACACACGCAAACACAGTAGCTTAGTAACATAATCTACGCTATAAGCCCAGGGATCCTATCAGGCCAAGTGACACGACTAACAATTGGATATGTAACACGACCCAAGAAGCTCTATCGATCAGCCTCGTTGTTAATTGTCGCCGACGGGCTCGGCAAACAACAACTCGGCTGGAGGTAGTGGTGCAAGGTGGTTCCAATTGTATAACTTCCACTACACAGCATCCTAGATAATTTCGAATATACCTCTCCCGATCGTAAACAATGAGCCCGCACTTCGATTATAATCGATACGCGACTTTGGGCGCCCGCACTGTAGGTATGTGTAATTGCTCGGCTCTGCCGAGAACTTGTGTATGTGTATAGGTATATGCTTAGTGTGTATTCTGTCAAAGTTTATTAATTCATGGTTCAAATTTGAGCAAAACTTAACAGAGAGCTGTGTGTGTGCGCGCTAAGATCGATTCGGAGGGCAAATTGTATGTTTTAGAACACAAGTAAGTTATTCAAAAACTGGTGGTAAAGCTAAGGATCGCATAATATTGGATATCTTCGATAAAAATCAGCAAAATGCATCGATTTTAAATACTGGTTTCTATGGAAAAATATTGTATTTTTTACATTGATTTCAGTTAATAGTTTTTTATATAAAAGTTCAGTTTTTATAAAAAAATATTCGAGCAGAAATTGAGAAATTTCAACGCTATATGTATTGAGGCGTGTTCTAAATTGTAAATATTTTTAATATTTAATAAACAAAATAACAAGTAAACAGCTCAGTTAAAAGTTTCAAAGTAACTTTACGGGCAAAACACATTAGTTTAAGTTGGAATGCAGAAACTTGCGTGCATTGCAAACGTTCCGAGTCCCGAAGTGTTAAGCAATGACACCTTTGTGTCGCGCGATAATTGAACCCTACAAATTAATTAGTAAAATACACCTACGAACTAATTAAAACATACGAGTATATGAATATGCAATGGATTCGCCGAAGACTAACGATCTTACTTTCAATGAGGCGCTCGTAACAATATGACGGATAATACCGTAAATTACGACCGTTTCAAAGCGAATTTTAAGACGCGAAGTTGTATTAAGAAGAGGAAACAATGGTGAATATATAAATCGCAGAGTGTGCGTAGATTATATATTATATAGGGTATCCATCAAGTTGTCGAGGTGAAAGTGTCTCGGTGATAAATTACGTTATTATGATGGGCCGCTGACAGTGGAACAAAAAGAGACCCAAAGTTAATTTAAAAGCTTGCCAGATGAATGTCGCCGAGTTTATACTCGAGTAATCAGTCCGAATGGTGAAGGATTGCCTCCGGTGGCTGCGGAGCGAAAACCACCCCTGAACGCCCATCCCACGATATTCAAATATCTTTGGAAGTTCAAGTCGGAGCTTTAATGCCGAATAGTTACGTATTCAGTGGCCTTTTGTGCGAGCCTCGGCAAACAGTCTTTGATAATCTTGGGCTTCTTCAGCAGTCAGCGGTTTTAAACAGATTATGCCGTTTTGCGAGAAAACCCAGGAAGACCTTTCATAATAGATCGCATGCGCCCAATTTCGAACGTAATGTCGAGTGTGGGAGTCAACAGCGATGATAGCTTTTGTATACATATGCGGATAATAAATATAATACATTCGATATGTAGAGGTTTCGAAAACACAGGCGCGCCTTCGAAGCTTTCACTCCGAGCATTAAATCTGAAAGTGAATACAGCAGAAAATGCACAGAATTATACATATTTTTATGTAGCACAACAAATCAATGAATCAATGGACATGGATTTTAATAATACATCTAAAAATAATCCAATCAATTTGTATTTGAAGACTTTTGATTTTCTAGTAATTAGCAGTCTAAAATAAATAGTTATTTTAAATCAGAAACGCGAAATTATCGTTGGAAATGCTCCGTCGTATCTCTATATTTATTGTACATGTTTACGAGTATTTTTTTCAGCAGCCCCAGAAAAGCATATAAATTTCGCTGGAAATATTTTTATATAAAAAAGCGTAATAAATTCGGTGTTGTCTATATTGTAAACGGGGTCATTCATGGGCTATTATGGCGACGCGCACAGCCGTATAGCACGACGTCAAATAAAATATATGTTTAATGGTATATAGGCCGTTCGGGCTGGTGGTAATCCGGTAAATCGTCCAAAAAATAAAAAAAAGCTGAAGAGAGAAAAAAGGAGGAGAGACTTGCTAGGAATTTCGCTAAAACGAAATCGCAGCATCTCCTTTCAGCCCACGAAAACATCTTAAATAAAGAATTTCGCGGACGACCGGTCTAATGACGCTCATTCAGAGGGCGTTTGATTTAATTTAAAGTCGCCTTTTATATACATCGTGCTCGCGTGTGCTTCAGTGGAAAAGTTTTTCACCTTCATGTGCATGTATATGTATTTTATGTTGCCTCGGAGGTGATATTGGAAAAAAATCCAGCTCTTATCGCAATTCTGCGCGCTTGGAAATTGGCGCGGGAGGACGTGACGCGACTCGGTTATTTCACCTGCGTACAATTCAAGTTCAAGTGTAGTATACCACGAAGGAAACGCTCGAGGAAAATATTGAATTTGAAAAGAATCAATAACCCGAAGCTACGCCCTTTTGTTGGAGGCAATTTTCGTATTGGTTTTCATTTTGCCTGTTTGCAAGAAAAAAACATACATAACGCTTGCAATATTTTGCCTTCTCCATATTTATCCCAATTTCTGGGTTTGAGCAAATAATGAGATTTAAACATACCTTACGTGATTTATTTTAAATTATTTCATGTAAAAAATAACATTTTATTGTGCGAATTCCAATAAATGTTCATATTTTATAAACTATAAATGAAATTGTCGAAGACTGTAGAAATGAAAGATTATTTACATACTTTTAGAATAAAAAATAATTTTTAATAGTAGCCCCATAATAGATTCAAAACATATTTTCATAAATACTTTTAACGACTACTGATATAGACAGTATGAAAACTTACTGTCTGTTACAGTTATTTGTTTATAACTATCTTACAACATTCATATGGACAAAAAAAGACAACTACATAAAAGAAAACTTAGTTGCATGTGTGTATATGTTTTATAAATATGAATGATAAATAAGTTCGTAATAAATATATGATAAAACAATAATGATATTAATATACCACAGTGATAGGTACACCTATTCACCTCGACCATGATAATTTCAAAGTGTTTCGTTCATGTAACGGAATTACAGAATTTGTGCCCCCGAGTCCTATAGATGTTTATCTAGGATTCGATCCGCATAAGCTCGCTTATAATGCACACGTATCGATACGCTTATAAAAGCATCGAATATATAAACAAGAAGGAGAGAGAGAGAGATCGTTTATCTGCGACGCGTTCGCAGATTACCGACAGATAGGGTTTGCTGGATAGTCGCGGAACGCGGACAGATTAATCCGCGCGGCTGGCAATTTGGTACGGGGGATGTTGGAAATGCGATCCTCTATCAAAAAATTGGATCTGCATGCTTTCGGAGGATTATGACTAATAATGTCGGATGAGAGGGGAATATAGAAAAAAAATGGGGAATTTTCCAAAGCTCTTCATTTTTGCCAAACTCTGAAGAAGATTTTTCTGTGACTTATTATTCTAATCAAAAGTAATCTGATAATGTTAGGTAGATCTTTAGATTCTTTAGCGTTGATGGTAACCTACATTGAAAGTTGGCAGAAATTCGGATTAAATAATAATAGGAAGCTCGCCCTCCAAGGATTATGACTAATAACGTTGAGCTGGTAAGATAAAAAAAGATTTTCCCAGAACGGATTTATAATTAACGACAGAAAGCGCATGCATATTAAAATTGTCTTGAAAAGTATCTTGGCTTGCGCTTAACCATTATCGAAAGTTGGAGAAACTTTCTCCAGTCATCCTCTCTGAATGTTCTATGCGGTCGTCATTCATGTTTCACTCTAGCTCGTAACGACTTTTAGAAGTTCGTTAATGTTTATCGATTGTTATAATTAGATGCATTGAAAATTTATCACAATTATAATTTTAATAAAACTTAATTAGATGTATAAGTTAACTAGTATAATAGTTAGAATACTTGTATGTGTATCGAAATAATTATTTAGTTTACCACTTAAAAATATGTATATGCATGTATGTACATTATATATACTAAATTAGTTTAAAGCTGTATTTAGAACACTAGTCTATAATTATTTTCTTACTAAAGTGATTGTTATTAAAGTATATTATTTAAAAATTTTTTTGCCACAATACTTATTTTTTTGTCAAAACATCAGCAAATAAAACAGCTTTATTTGATATTATTAAAAAAAAATATGTTCTCACTTTGAACATATAATTATAAAGCATTTCCTATAGCTATTTTATACCAAAAAATAATTATAAAGATTAGCAATTATAATATTATTTAATCCCTAAAATAAAAATATTTTGCTTTAAATGATTAAAAATATAATTTTCTTCTGAAGATATAACATTCTATCTCATTTAAATCATTATTTTAATTCAAATAGCATTAACTATTGGAGGCTTTGACTCAAAATATTCCGATAGCCCTTTTTTCACATAATCTGAATTTTGATATTTATTTCCGCCTAGGAAGTAATGCATCGATTTGAAATAAATTGTAGTAGGAAAGAGCAAAGTCTGTAGAATACAGTGGATGAGATAAAGCCAAGTTCCTTGATTTTATCAAGAGTCAATTTCCCGACATGAGGACGCACTGGTATTTTAACATTATTGTGCAAACGATCCACCTGCTTACAATAGAGCTTACTGTTATTGTTTGGCTATGTTTAAGAGTTTCGTAATGCACATTTTTTTTGTAATCCCACTACATACACAAAATATTTTTTTTACAGTGAACCTTGGCTTCAAGATAGTTTTGCTACTTGACCTTCCAGTCATCAAATGATCGAGAAAAGCCAGCTAAGTTGGCTTAAAATATTTTTATGAATCCTATCAATGCATATGTTTCAATAAAATCAAAGATATCTTAAAAATTAAAGCATTAATGAAGCTTGAATCTAATTGCCTATTATAAGCACAATATTTTGCTGTAACTTTCACTACCAAATCATATAAATCTTATTTAATTATTTAAAGCATATATAATATTTCTAAAATACTGACAAAATAAATGGCTATATAGTCGACCTTAAAGGAAATTTTCCATAAGTATGTATCACATTGTGAAGATCTACTCTCGAATTGAGAGGCATTATCCCAATTTTACATATTTTAACGCAAATTTTATTCACTATTCGCACAATATCTTCGACAATTTCGCCTCTCTTGATTTATTCCACTCGATTTTCAAGAGATAACATACACGCGATAGAAACCTCTAATAAAAACATAATACTCAGAGTGCATTAAATCATTTCGTTCACATGTGATATTATACGGTTTAATACGCGTACCTTTTAAAAGGCTAATGAATTGTTGGAGTAAAGTATGTCGCATGGCAAAGTCATCAGCAGTCATGGTACACAACGAATGCTTCTAAGCCAAGATAAAAGAGGTGCTTTGCCGAGAACGTGATACATTTGGACAGAGCTTCCGGGGCATTACCCTACCCATGATGCTTTCGCATATCAGCTCCATCAGACAAGGTGATGTGCTGAATCCCCGGGCGATTATCTTTTCAGGGGATGAAACCGCATGTTGCTTTAGCGAGATTCGTCGCGACTTTTATACCACTTGTGTGTGTTGCGGTACCTAAAGAAAATGTGTCGACATTCGTCTCCGTCGGAAGTTTTCGCTCGAGTCTCATTTGCGAGATGAGATTAGGCGGGATCGTTGACTTTTTAAAACTCCTTCGAAAAGTCAGAGGGGTGAAAAGCATAAGGGAGAAGAAGGAAAATATAATTTAATAATAACAACAACTTTTCGTATGGCGCATAATACAGCTTGATAAAATTGCATAAAAACTTTATTCTTAGCGCCCGTGGGAAAGTTGAAAGTTGAACGAAATGATTTTAAATATATTATTTATGTATCATAGTATATATTTTCACCCTAATTGTGATGTATCGGTACATAAAAAAATGTATGAAATATGAACCACTTTCAAACAAAATAATAGTTTGGTATCTCTATCGAGAAAAGTTCTCTCGAAAGTTAAATAGTCCGAAATATTGCAACATTACCAATTTATGGTCTGACCTCTTAAGAGTTACTTGGACACATTCCAAAAAAGTGGCATTATTTCTTATTTATATAATAATATATGTAGCATGTAATAACTGTTTAGCTCATATGTAATGTTATTTTAATGTATTAGGTTAGACTCTACATACACAGCAACACAATACAAATAAAATAGAGCTAATTTTTTTTTTTTGATATATAATATTTTAATTATTATTAAGAAATAGTATTTAATTTAAATTGTATTGAAAGACTGATATTGACACAGACTCAAATCTAAAATTATTATTATTTCTTTATTTTACGTTTTTTTAAGGATATTTTAAGGTTTTTATTGTACATAAAATAGATTTAATTTCTTTGACATATAAACGCTATGATGTAAGGGGACTGAAATAAAAAATTCTAAAAAAAGCTATACATGACAAAGCACAATCTTGGGAAAAAGTAAAGTCAGAAACATTTGTTTAATTGTAAAGAAATATTTTTCTATACATGAAAATATATGTATTAAATTCTGAAGAGACTTAGGTAAATAATATAATAATGGGAAATTTACCATACTTTAAAAATGTCGATTAGGAAAACATCTATAAGTAGTTTGGTCGATATTCAAATGATCCGGGTTTTTAATGTAAGAATGATGTGAAAATCTATTGGCATTCAAACATAAGAGAAAGGCAGTGGTAGTGAGAATACAAATAAAGAAGATACTAAAAAATACATTAGTCACAAGATAGCACTGACTTCTGTTGAAACTTTAATAGACTACATTGGCCAAAGATGATTCGATACTCAAAAATTATTGAGATATTCCCAAAATCAAGCGAAAAACACAGATTCATCTTAATAAATAAAAAAATGATAATCTGTTTTGTAAATATATACATATTTTAAAACCAAATAAAAATTTATGTTTTTCATCTTCCTCAGCATTAGTTCGGATGATCGAGAGTATACTATCATATTTATACATAAAAAAGCGAATTAAATTTACACATATACAATATATAATATTCACTTTAAATAGATTTAGTTTTGGATAATAATTTACAATACCGAGTAAAGTAATAATTATGAAATAAAAATAATTTTTTTAATTAACGTATGTGTTTTTATGTAGTTTTATTGCACGGAGTAGTATGCGCATTTTTCATGCACACCCATCATAAGCAATAAATATTTATTTAATAACTAATAAACTCTGCTGAAAGATATATTTATTACCGATCTATTTTTTAACAACACGCCGTTAAAAACATTTTATGTACATATTTTATTACAGTCGACTCTCGATTTGGCCATGCATATAATATTTTGTACTCATATTCATATAACACGTAATAAATATGTACATACTTATGTATGTATTACTTATGTATTACTAATTTGATGTTTCCTCTCAACGTCAACTAAATAAATTATTAAGGAAGGTCGTTTGCTAACGAGATATTCAGTTTTTTAGAACCGACTTTAAAATCCAGTGTGTTTTAACATTCAATGTGACTTTGGATAAAGCGAAAACATGCTTATAAAAGAATTAAAGGAAGATAATAAATGGCCTTCAAAAAAATTAAATTTAACATAAGTACTAAAATCAGTAATTGTGTTAAATCTGAAAATTCTATTGAAACATAAGTAATTTAAAATAAATGTTTTTCTAAAATAAAATAGCTATAATAAATGCATTATATCAATTTATTATTATTATGGAATGTTTAATATTGGACAAACTGTAAAATTCATCTATGTATATATAGATTTATAAATATTATTGTGCAAATATTTGAAGTCATTGAAGTCATTTTTATTTTCAATTTTCGCATTGACCCACGCATTAATCTGATTTTATTTACTCGGCGTTATGGATGCAAATACACAGGGTGCGCTTTATTTTTGCCACGACTTCACATACCTTTTTGACGACATGGCAAAAATCTATATAAAAAATACTATTCGCGCTATTAAAAGCTCTGGGTTTTTCATGAATCATACTGATTTTTTCACGGATTGATTGACCTATTTACTGTGATTAATTGCGCGATGCGGAAAATTATCGGAAACTCCGACTTGCGTTTGTAATTGCACTGGGGTTTATACATCACTAAAAAAGTACAGCAATGTGTACGTATATAAGAGGAACGTTAGGTAATTGTGTTTAGGGACTGACCATCTGGAATGGAGGACGTAAAAGGGGCACTCTGAGATATATCGTGCGTTCAGGAGCGTTTTTCACGGCCCTGGATAATGTTAGGCAGCAAAAGTCGGCCTTGTAATGAAATTGAATTAAATAAACGGTTAAACAGTTATTTCGCAGGAATAACGGCAGTAAACTTTTATATGTATATTTATTTCTATCGGTGTAAACTGCGCATTCAAATGGGAAAGGTCAGACCATTTAATTAATTTTAAACTTAAAATATTTAAGATTAATATATTATTTCTATGTTATATATATACATATCGTTAAGTGTAAATTAGCTAAAAATCTCAAGCAATTAATAATTTAATTGTTAATGTGGAGCTAAAAAATATTTAATTTCCTCGTTTTATTTGCCGATCTAGCAAAAATTAAAGTAAACATAGATTGATTGAAATTTTTTTGTAAAAAGAACAGGAAATAGAAAATATGAGAGAACCTAGATAAATAAATAAAAATGTACATAGATTAAGTACCTATTAGCAATATATTATTATTTTTAGTATATTTAAGCGACACTTTCTGATTGTAAATACTGATCTATGCGCATTTATTTTTCGTACAACTATTATTTTGATCCAAATATACTGACAAAGCATCGCTAAGCTAGTATAATATTTGGGTTACTTTTAAATAGACAATCTAAAGTAAGCTACATATAATTCATCATAATTATTGGGACATTACTCCTAGCAAATTAAAAATATTGCAATTTTAATTTATTTTCTATAAATGGTATTATTAAATAGTAATGTTCCATTGCAAAATTTAGGTGTATCAATGTTACAAAGTAATGTAAATATAGCTCCGATTTTTAAAACCGTTGTTTGGTTATCATATCAACGTACACCTACGTATTAAATATCAGAAATAGCAAAGCTTTCCTCGCTTAGTTCGTTTGCCTTTCAAAAATGACCCTATCCGCTAAATTAGACAAAACTATGACCATGTGCTAAATTTCAGCTTTCTAGCTGAAATGTTGAGCAAATAGTTAGTGAACATACATCATCAAGAAAAGTTAAGATATATATATATATATGTACATATATATGTATATATTTAATTTAGTTACTATTTGTTATATGTACAAGGGGTATTCAGAAAGTAAACAAGATATTTATAGAAGTTTACAACGTTAGTAAAAATTAAACATTGTTAATTTAATGAGATTGCGTAATACAACAAATTCTAAGAAATTTATTTTATGGTAAATAGTGAAACAATACAATAATTATTTCAGAGAAAAAAAATATAATGAACAAAAAATATAGTATTATAATAAAAATATTGTATATATTATATTTTTATGTACGCATTATAGGCAAACATGCCGCTTTCTCTAGGGTCTGCGTGATGCGGCAGCAATTCAGTGTTTTTAAAATGGATTGATAATTGAAATATAAATCCCGCTTAGATCGAGGTTTTAATTATTCGTTTCTTCTGTGCGAAATATAAATTGTTTATATTAATGATTTTATGAACAGCAAAATTTGGCAAATTTTAATTTTAATGATTGAGACATTAAAATTAAAATTATAATTATGATTAAAAATAAATAAAGAGGTGTTATAGATAATCACAAAATAAATCGTATTAGAATTATTTTTTAGAAGAATATCCCTTATAATATAATTTTAATTAGAGCTCAAAATAAAATGTTTTAGTCAGCAGGACCACACATACTTAGCAGCTATATATTAAAATAAATCTTAAGAAATTTTTATAAAAATACACGAGAAGTGTTATAATGTCCCGATTTTCGTTCAGCAATTTCACCCTATTGAAGCTGGGCTATTTAGCGACCACCTTGCGACATTTACGGAAATGGATGTTAATACGGAAAACGTGTGTGCGCCCGGGGCCAATCAGGCCCTGGGCGAAGGTTCGAATTAAGTTACGGCCGGAACGGGGGAAAAGCAGCTTGTTCGTTTATCGACAGCAGGAAAGACGTCAGGGCCGAATCGGGTGATTTTACGCAAACTTTCTCCGGAGGGACGTGACGTCGTCTCTTCTCCGGGGGCGTGTTTGCACAATCGCGAGAAAATTTGATTTCTGTTTATTTTAATAAAATTTATTCGGCACGAATCGGATTACGGCGATTAACGACGCCTAATATGGAAATTAGACCCTAGAAGACGACTGCAACGCTATTATTATTATTATAAGAGGCTTTTGTGAATTTAGCTCGTCTCAAGGACGACCCTCGGCGGTTTAGAATGTGTGGATGGATATTTCCATATCATGTGATTGGAAAGTTTGTGGACTAACTTTACTTACGCATGCTAATTTAGGATTCAATTTGTTAGGATTAAAACACATGAGTGCACACATTGAATTGTGAACATCAGTTTAACTGGATACATATCTTGTTTATCTAGTAATAAATTTAATAGTTTTTTTAAATCAATATCATTTACAATATAAAAGGATAATTTAAGGTGGTTCAATTAATCATAGTCAATTTATAGCTAATTTATTAACATAATATACGTCCTAAGTAAAGATTTAATATATTTTCTATTGGGTAAAAATATTCACTAATTAATGCCACTATGGAGGTTTCAACCACCTGTACAATTTATAATAATTTAGAGGTACAACAATAAAAACAAGGTTTATTAGGCTGCAAAATCACACCCCTTCGGCCTCAAAATCTGAAACCACTTTACTTCTATTATCTTTTTGATACATATGAAAATTGACAAGTAAAAAACCTTACTTTAAAATTTATTGTAATTTTGCTACAAGTGCACTAAAGACTTAACAATATCAAAAATAACATTTTGTTCGCAGATCTATCATAAAAATAATTGTACATGAATAAATTGGTAAATATTTTGCACGTAAAAAAATATAAAAAAATAAATTATATATGTACACATGTACGTCTACAAAATCGTATTATTTCTATAATTTATTGAATTTAAGTTTACAGATTTTTTTCTATTCTGTAAATTTAACAATTATAAATGTAGGAAATTTATACTTAAAGCCATTTAAATTCCATAAAAGTCCAATATCTTATCTAAAAAAGGAATAAAATAGAATAAATAATAAATTTGTGTTTTAAATGTGAAGATGCAGTATTCAAAGATAGCACAAGCTATTTTTGTGTATTATGACAAAATTGATACTTTTCTATTTAATATATTTTTTAAATCAAATTGTCAAAAAATCATCATAGGATTTTTATTATTTTATATCCATTACTTAAGTTAAAAGCAACATTAATCTACTTCACAGTAATTCATCAGTACGCTTACTGTTTTACCAGTGTTATTTTAAATATCAAATAATTTAGAAAATTTGAAGGTATATATTTTTAAATGTAAGTATAAAATTTTTTTAGAAAACAACATTACGTAAAATACGTTTTTTTTGGTATTTGGTAACATTATGGAGTATTTATTGTTTTTTAAATCCGAAATATTGAGGAAAAATCTATCAAAAACACAATTTTTTGAGAAAGCATTGACACAAAAAAATCAATTAAAATAATAGTGATTTTTAAAAATATATTTTAAAGTATTATTGAAAAAATGTAATATTAAATTGTTTTTTGTTAAATAAAATTCTTTATCGTTAAAGTAATCAGTTAAATTAAAAATTCTGCACAAACATTGCAAATAACAAATCGGTAAATTCAATTTATTTATTTTCCACCATAAAAGAAAATTAAGCGTAAAAAGCGTAATCCGAAGCTAGTTGCGTTTTTGTTTGCAACAAAATTGCACCGTCCATTTTGGTTCGGGAATTTGCATATGTTTTTTATTTGTTTGCTCTGTATTATTCAGCGAACCCAAATATTTCAAAGGGACATTTCGGAGTTCGGGTCTCACGCACGGTGCGGTTTTTAACAACCGGTTCTCCCGCACGGGTCATAAACTTAAGGGTCGTATAAACCCCGCCAGAAATTCGGGTTATCTGACCAATAAAACTGAGAAAAAACATCTGAAAAGTGTCGTACGACAATTCTGAATTCTGCGGAAAATGAAAAAATAACAAAAAAGTGGAGTAATGATTCGAATATCAAGCAAGAATCGTAAAGTCTTTGCGGATATTGAAATTGAAGGCATCAAACGTGATGCGACTCGGGGAAGGGGCGGAAAGCTCCACTTTGACGTTTTTATTATTTATTATTTCCAATATCACATATTTATAATGTAAGGGGTAACGATTAAGCACACTTTACCATCAAACGTTTTTAGTGAATAAAGAAACCCAAATGTTTTAGGTAAATAACGAAAAACATAATACAAATACTAATAATTCCGAAACGTACTTTATGAAGATTTAAAGAAAATATTATTTTAAATGAGATAATGGGATTTTTTAAATCAAAGAAACTAATAATATTTGTATATTATTATTTAACATTTAAATACATTAGGTTTTTGAGTTGTATCTATGCGTAATAATAAGTATAAAAAACTTTCTTGGAAAAAATTAAAGAAACGTTAAAAGGTACACGTAAATATTATTCGATCGTTTTATTACAAATTTTGTAATAAAACGTATGTTAAGGAATAAGTGTAATTTATCAATATAAACAATATATGTAGTGAAAGCATATATGTATAAATTTACATTTTTATAGATATCAATTTACTTTAATAAGATAATTTAAATTAGTTTTATTTTATACAAAAGATTAATACTTTCAATAAAATAGTAGCAAAGTATATCATATAATATTTCAATTACATATATTATACATGTAAAAATCAGTAAAAAGTAAGGGTTACGAAAAACAGGATAATGCTGATTATTATAATAAATAACATATAAAATATATTATTCATCATTTGATATAACCCAAGTTCTTCGCTTGTCCTCCATTATTTATGGTTCATATTTATTTATATTTCAGTTTTACGAACGCAATGTTATCTGATGGGTTAACGTGGGAATGGTAGCCCATTTTAAAAAAATATAACCTGTATAATTTGTATATAGAATGTGCGCGCTCGTATCAATTATCTCTGCCAATTCGACATTCGTCATGCAAAATCGATAAAAAAATCGCTTTATCTAGATGGTTGGTTTAAGCGTCGGTCGTTTGTTTCGATTTAACCATTTCCGAATGGAGAAATAAATCGAAATTCATTACGAGCTTTGTCTACTTTGGATAATAAAAAAAGCGCACACCCTACATCCTGAATGGATCTTTATTAAACGCTTTTTTATGAGCGGTAATTTATTAGGAGTTTGCATAAGCAAAAAGTAAATTTAATTAGTATTTTTTCATCGTTTATATTACTAGTATCATACAATACTATATATACAATGTAAATAAACTAACAGTTTAATTTAATTGAATGTAATTCCACACCTCAACAAAAAGCCATGACATGAATTATTTTGCCCTAAATAGTTTAACATACACTGCGAATCCGATCTGTGATATTATTTAATTTATAGTGGTTGTCAATAAATTGCTTTTAGATTTATTTATTTTGTTTTAAAAACAAAATATGTATCAACTCAAATTAAAAACACAACGCCGTTTAATACGTAATGCGCGTCATAATCTCTATTTAACAAGAGTTAACCAGGGATGGGCGCGAAAGGGTAGTTAAATATTTTAATTCCGAGTTACACGTAAGATAATGGCACCCTTCGTCGCAGAGCAATTGGGTCACTATTACTATTTATATGTAAATTTCTAACGCCGTTTCAATGAGGCATTATTTGCGCAGGGGCACATAAAGGGAATACATTATTTCGCATAAAGACCACAATGATATTGCGGATCAAAGGGGAGTTTTAAAGGTGAGGTTACGACCTGAGAGATCGATACAAAAGTTCGGCTCGGACAATGGTTAGAACAAAAATCATTTTGGGGCACTTGGAGTACCCAAGAGTGAACCATATCGACCCGCTCCACGAAAGTGAAACGCATCCACTCCTCGGGGTAAAAGTCCTATTATTACGCGAGAACGGGCAAAGTCGCGGGTAGTTTTGGGAGATTACATCCAACATGGCGTTCCTACCCTTAAATAATAATGCAGGATTTCGCTCCCCCAACTATACGGGGATTATTGTTGCTCATCAAGCCACGTGGCTAATTCGATATAGGCTCCACGCCCGATATCAGCGAAATACACATGCCGACGCGTGTTGGCGAAAAATATATACAAAATCATCGTATGTATCATATGTGACGATAACTAGGGTGGATATAAAAGTATGTATTGGCAACTCAAATGGAGTTATTCGACCGAATCGGTGACTATTATAAGAGATGACTTTAGTCGTCTATTCTAGTCACACTAGTCAATTTTTCTGTATGATTAATTTAATATACACCATAGGGTGGGCCATGTGCGAGATAAGAATTCGCTACATATTTTATTTGCATAGATTAATGGTTTTTACGTCGGCAGATTCGAAAGCTGCGCTCGAAAGAAGCGTTCTAAATTTATGATGTATACGCAATGTAAATATTAAGCTCCGAACCGAAAATCAAGCAACATATTTCAAACGTACACAAATAGGCAGATTGATTCAAAGCGGATTTCCGGCTTTCCTTTTTCGGCATTTGGATATATGCACCGATGTAAGGAATGTTGATTTTCCTCTATTGTTGATAAGAAATATACTACAAGCAAAGTTTGGCTTTGAATTTGTGAATAAAAAACTATGACATTTTTTTTTAATTTGTAAGAAAATGCCTTTTTCACTTAAAATACTATAATATATGTAGATATTTGGATAATTATTTAACATTTTTTTGACAAACATTAGTGTAAATTGGCTTAAAAAACTTTTGAGCAAAAATTACTATTATTGCCATTAGTATTTTTAGAATTTTCATATTTTTACAGATATATTTTTTTTATTGTTTACAATTCAATATTCGAATAGTTATTATCGAGATCAAGCCCAATGGCGTCATAGAAATACACTATAATCTGATTGCTATAATTTATGTTTGTATAAATTTTTTTAGTCAATTGAATCTTTAAAATACTAGATAGTTATATACGCGCTGCTTTATAGTATAAATTTTAAGACAATAAAAAATGTCTAATATTTATTACAGACGTCACGTTTAATAATAAGTTATGTTCGTTTGACGTCTAGTGGTTTATTACGTACGCAAATATTTTTTAAGGATTAATGAACGTCTATATTTTATATGCGAATTTTAAAATCGTTTCGTTATTTATGAAAGCTCTCTCGATGGAAGGGTTGTAAATAAATCGCGCTCGCGTGTCACGGTGTATCAAACGTCAAATGCGGATGCACAAAAAGGGCTCTGAATCCAATCGGCGAATCGTGATAAAAATTCAATTAATCCAAATGGCGAGTCAGCGACGTGCGCGTGATTGATGGCGACCGAAATAAAAAATATATATAAATGTAACGGCGTGCATTTAACCTTTTATCTGGGCGCATATTGCAACTGCGTCTATTAATAACGGCGCCGTTATACGGCGTCGTTCTTTCGTCATGGGGCGTCGCCTGTCACATTTGGCGACGCAACGATGATCGATGTCGGAGGATTGCATTTAAGGCGGTTATTATACACAATGTGATCGGGGGTGAGAGAGAGACTTGATGAAATGCCAAATCCGTCATTGTCAACTTTAACTTTATACTGAATAATAAACTCGAGAAAATATCAGTACATGGTAGATGTAAATAGAATATATTAAAAATCTTTATGTATTGTATATATTTAAAAAAATAACAATTCTCGTTATTATTTCTTTTCATTGGGGCAAAACTTATCGTCACAGATGGTTCTAGGAAGGTTTTAAGAGAATTAAATAAGCTAAAAAACAGATATATAAACATAATACGAGGGATATCAGGATTGTAAAAATGAAAATGGGTTTACTAGGCCTCAATCAAGCAACTACGAAGTTCGCTCTGAAATTTGTTTTTTTTGTATAAAAGAAAGAATTGATGCTTAAGTTCATTACTAGAAACAGTGACTTGAAATGAGCTAGATTCAGGAAAATTAAATATCAAGTTTGTCTGTAGTGATTATGTTGTAAAATATTGTATAGATTTTGAATATCACTAGTAGATGTTGTTCATTATCAAGATACTCTTTCTTATCTTAAGACTACTCAAACATTTTCGCCATAGATGGTAGCAGCACTCCCTAGGTTTCATTATACTCTCTCGTCCCAGCGGATCGTTTGATAATTTAACAAGCACGCGCCGTCAGGTCACCATCTGTCAAATGGGGCATCGCGCGGTCCCTCGGGGCTAATGAAGTACATAATACTGAAATAACGCTCCCCGTACGCACAATATGCGCTCATAGTTCTCATAGAGTGTATTAGATATTTTTTCCACGTTTTACCCCCCAAAGTGGCTCACGAGCGAAACGAACGAGCTCATCTGTCCCATTAGGGTGGCCGAAACTCTCCGGTCGATAATTTGATGGCATCCGCGGCGTTGTGTCACATCCTAAGTAATACGGGTTCGATTACTTTCGCTAACCCTTTATCCATACATTTTTTTTTTTGGGATATCTGCTCAATCAACTCGATTGCCAATGCTGAGCGCATACGGTCGCATATGTACGAAACACTCTGGGACGTGACTGGTTTGTTTTTTGCACACATCTGAATCGCTAATGTGTTTTTGTGCAATCGAGAATGCCTCAGCTTCTATTTTGATTTACTCGCTTACCTATGTAATATATTATACACACTCTTGTGTCACTCCTACGGAGAGTGACTCAGCAGCCGAAAAAGAACACGCGTTTCCTATTCCGACATAATCCAGATGTCGTGTAAATATATGTGTAGCTGCCACTGCAGTATTTTTTCTCAGAAGCACTAGACGTAATGTCGGACATTTGCCATTACGCTGCAAGGGTGAATCGACAAATAATGGCGTGTCAGTTGTAAATAGCGTATTTTTTCACCACGCCACGCACAATTACGTGTGTATTTCAAAAAAGTAGCTCAAGACTCATAAATAATGTAGGCTTGTACTTAGTCTAAAACAATATTATAAAACATTTTTATTATACTGAATTATATATACTACAGTAAATTTTATATACTGAACAATTTCGTTAGATATTTCTTTTAAATGTACAAAAATATAATTTAAAAAAATATATTTAATGTTACTTTCATTGTGCCACATTGAGATAAACTTTAAGGTCATAAAGATTGTATTTTACTATTGGATAGCGACCAAAATGCTTTAGAATTAATTTAAAACAAATTAAGGTCTCCTTAAGTGACATAATGTTATAAATAGAGAAGAATTATTTATTTCAAAATCAAATTTTGTACCAAAAGGTCAGTCAACATTCTAATAATATCGATTTTCCTCCGATTGCAGCTAGCTCGTAAAGAAAATAAATTATTTTATGGTGTAAAATCAATAAAACTGTAAGGAGAAGTTATTCAGTTTTATTAAAACGCATCAAACCCTCCTCTATAAATATAAATCAGGATTAATTAAATCCATACTTTAAACCTGGAAGCTAAGAAGAGTTACCAAGTTTCATCGAATACTACAGACCCTCCACAATGCCTTCCCAGTCACAAGAATTATAAACGGCACAAAAAATAACATTTAAAACAATAGTTCAAGATATTTTTTTAGGATTTCTTTACCGATCATTGAATGGTAGTTTATAATTAATTACAGTTTATAGTCAAAAATCATAATTTTCCACTATAAAACAGTTATTTTTGCCTTGGGATTTTCATTTATAATCATATAAATCAAAAATATAATAAAATATTACATTTAAAAGTTACAAAATATGAAGTTGAAAAGTGCCAAGATTATTATTTTAGTGTGATTCTATGAATTTCAAAAAACTTCATTTCCACTATAAAGCAGTTGGATCAATCATTTTTGCCTTGGGATTTTCATTTATAAGCAAATAAATCAACAATAAAAGCCTCTTGCTAGTATTTTTTATAATAATACATTGATTCTATGAATTTTAAAGAATATTATAGTTTTCAATCTATGTATATATAATGCGAAGCTAAATAAGCTATCTATACTCTATTTGCGTTAAAACAGTCAGTTCGATAGCTGTCCATTTAATCATTATTTAAAATTGAAAAAGAGATGCCAAGTCTGGGTTTACTCCCTAAAGCACACGATTGATTGATAAATATAAAAAAATATAGTAATGATTTAAATATTGGTAACATTAGTTTTAAAGCATACGAATATACGTTCGATATACTTATCATTACTCCTGTTTATATTTTTAACAAATTTATAGAAATTAAAATCATTACTATATATTTTTTTATATTTATCAATCAATCGTGT
This sequence comes from Plectrocnemia conspersa, assembly GCF_051122295.1. Taxonomy (NCBI): domain Eukaryota; kingdom Metazoa; phylum Arthropoda; class Insecta; order Trichoptera; family Polycentropodidae; genus Plectrocnemia; species Plectrocnemia conspersa. Next base: position 19,014,354 of record NW_028277176.1, read on the forward strand.
GCTTTAGAGCTTGCAATCTTTCTCAATTATGAATAATGATGAAATGGATAGCTCTCGAACTGACTGTGTTAAAGCAAATAAATGTTTTTTTTATTATATATAACACAAAGTTATAGCATATATAGCACAAAGTTTGACGAGCATTGGGGAATGCGGTTGGGATTACACCATAGTAAAACATATTGTTAATAAATGTACGCTGTTTTAAAAAATGTAATAAACGGTTTTTAAGTAATTTCAGGTTTTTCTGATGTAACAATTTTTGATGTAAAAATTTTTATTCTTAAACTAGGAAATTGTATATTTTATTCAAGTTTTAATTTACTTGAACAATTTTGTTGAATTAAAATGGAAAATATTTTCATTAATAATAAACAATGTTACAATTTTCGTTTCTATTTTTAAGTAGAGCTGTTTAAAAATGTATATTTTATATCTGTGTTTTATATAGTAAATGTATAATACATATAATACATATAATTAAATTATCTACGAGTCGCTTGACCTCAAATCTGTTAGATTTACGAAAAAGGAATAACTAATATTGGCTTCTCACTTTCATTATCAGCTATTGGCAAGCAAACGACGACTTTGACGAAGGTCGATATCTGATTGTAGAGGCTGCGGGTAAGTATCATTAGAAACTGTACCGATCGAGAATGACAGACGAGCACTTTGACGAGGGACGCGCAAGTCGAAAGCTTTAACACGCCGATTAAATCTAGAGAATCTAATAAGAATAATATTAATTTAATTCGCTGTAGATATTGTAGGTAAATTGACGTTGGCGCTTTGTGGCATAAGTGGCCATTTGTGGCACTCGAGGAGAAAGCAAATCTGGTAGAGAGCAGACAATGTCCTCTTCTCGGGACTCGCACTCGAGGTCGGACCCGCACAATGTACATTACGACAGAAAATAAGTTTTTGATTACATTAACATTTGAAAGGGCACCTTCCGAAATGCGAAAATTCAGGGCGGCAAATTGGATTAGGGCGCGAAAAAGGGCGGACGTTATTTCAAGAATTTCCAATGACTCGAAAATTAGATCAAGCCGGTCGTTTTTATATTATTAATTATTAAAATTATAATGGAAAAGTATATAGAATGATCATATATGAGATATCGCATCTTTATCCTCCATCGGCTTAATTATATTTATGGTAACATTGAACGGTACATACATCTGTACATGAAAGTGCTGGAAACATAAACACAGAGACGTCTAGATAATACGGGCGTTAGAATAAAAGCTTCCAGCACTCCGCAGCCGGGAAACTTTATATTCCACTCGATGCACTTTTTGTCCTCTTTTTGTTCCTGTTTTATTCCCTCAGCATTCCCGCCGTGTACCCATGGCGAAAATCGAGCATTTCTTATACATATATATATAATTGAAATATTGCTTTGCCGGTTCAATTTTCGCAGATAAATTTCACGTGAAATATTTATGTTATTTCGGCGCGGCAAAACGAGAATTTAATTGAATATGATTAACGAATCGAAACATACAATATAATCAACATAATATACTATATAAACAAATGTATATAAAAAAATACATTGTGTTTCATCAAGGCTTTGAAGAAACGAGTTTAATTCGGAATGAAAGAAAATCATAACGAAACGGAGCGCAAAGCGAAATTTAAAACAAAGCGAATTTTTATGAAAATATTATTCAGTGCGATGAAGATTTCTTTCTGGTCGTGCGATTTTTTAATATTAATTTCGGTTTTTGTGTACGTGTATATACGAATTTTTAATTTGAGAATTCGGAAAATTCGAACGATAAAATGCAGATGATTTTATAGGTAAAATCGAACAGAATGAATAAACGCCATTGTTTTAAAATAAACATTTTGTTTATCATCGTCAGTGATTTTCATAAAAAAATACACTATGCATTTTAGGTTTATAAAATCAATAGATATCACTGCTCCTTATTTATATAAATATTATAAGAAAGCGTAATATAAGCAATACTCTAGTTCACTTAAATGAAATTGTAAAATATATGCTTAAAACAATAATTATTAAAAAATATAGTTGCTTTAAAGTTCTACATTAAAACTAGATACGTCTTTGTTATTATATTAGGAATACATTTTCATTTAAGTTTATAAAATTCTATGTCATATTTCATTGAAAAATTGAAATAAATTGCAATAACCTAGATTTGACGAAGCTTCCGCTCTCTGTGGACCACCGTCCGAGAACACCCAACGGTTGACCGCTAATTAAGATAAAACCACAATATAAAAGTTGGCTTAGGGTGCGCGCTAGGGTAATTGTAGCTTTCGATTGCGGTTTTGGTGGTGGATGTGGTCATTTTAGAGGGGGACTCGCCGACATACTTTTGCGCAAATGACCGAAGAGTGCATAGCAAATTAACACAGGGGAAGCTAATTGAATATAAATTGAATGCATCGAGTCAAGCTGTAAGTTGAAAGCAACATTCATTTTAATGATTATATCTACATACATAGATACATATGTATGTATATATAACATATTTTTTACTAAAATATTGCGATTTTGCACTATTAAAATTTCATTAAAACAGAATTGCTTTAAATTATTATTGGTCAATGATTATTTTTACAAATAATAACGAGATTGTATATAATTAAAAAAATATTTAATTAATGTAATATTGTATTAGACCAGTAACCTTATTTCCAAACACATAAATATAAGTATGTACCTATAACAAATATAAATTTAGAAATTAAAGACACAGTTATTTTAGTTATTAAAAATATTACTGGGATTGGTAGCTCTATTACTCTGCTATGGAATTTTAATACAGTAAAACTATGCAATTTTTACTTCAAACGGCTTTAATTATTAATTTATCTTGTCTTTACCATTAAAATAAATACATAAGTCAAAAAGTAATGACAGATAAAAATAAATGAGAAACATATTTATTTCTAGAAGGGCATTAAAGCATAACACTAACTGAAATTGTTTGATTTTTAAAATTAAATAATAAAAATTATTAATATTTATTTAGCTTATGGACATACTCGCAGTGCATTAAGTATTCCTTTATAGTATATACACATCTCAACCCCATCGGAATCAATTCATAGTATCATATGTGGCCACTTCCTTTGGTAGGCACACAGCTCGGCTGTTTGCATACTAATGCACCTCTCGGATAATTGCGAATAGATACGAAAGCTCTCCGAAAGAGCTTTCGAGCGGACGATTGACCGTCTGGCGCAGCGGATGGGCAGCTTTTCGAAGCCTTTTTGCCACCGGGTAAAAACAGGCCCAAACTGCAGCCAAAGTGCCTCTCAGTTTGGCGAAAGCTTAAATTATCCATCCCTTTGAACAACTGTTGCCGATGCACCAGACTTTTCGCGGGTGAATAACGCGAGAATGAATGGAGAGAAAATAATATTTAAAATAACAGCATATAATTACCATGTCTGCTGCTGAGGCTGAATTCGCCTGAAAGCTATCCGAGCTGCTTTCATTAGAGTGATGCTTCTGAAATAAATAAAAAAGGCGTTCATTACTTGTGAATGAAAGTATAAAGTTCTATAGATAAAATTATTTATATGATGATTTGTTAAATAAAGTATTGGGTAAACTAAATTCAATAAGCACAGTTATATATAACCAGAGTTAATATTTATTTTATTCATCCATTATTATTATCTTAAAAATATATAAATAATTATAGCGCTAGAAGATATTTATAGGAATGTTGAAAATAGTTTTTATATATTATAATATAAATTTATAAAGTTTAATATTACGTACTTATATAAATTACACATACTTTATTGTTAAATAAATAATAAAACTATAATAGACTATACGTGGAAAGTTTCAGCAAAACTAACGTAAAACGCTTCACGTCCATGGCGAGCTTTCGCGAGCAACTTTCGCAAGTGAACTAATTGACTCAAACTTGTAAAAATCGACGAAAAGTTGTTCGTTACTCCACTCGATCGCCCTTCAACTCAAACAAGAACAAGGATTTGAAAGAATGACAGTGAAAATTCTCCCTAAATATAATAAAATATCTCGCTAATTAATACAAATGTGCAAAAGTTAGCCGAGCTTCTGGGATGGTTTAGCGCGAATAAGTTAAACAAGGCATAATTTCCATGAATATATAATACAATAATATACACGAGGATATAATATAGCATATCATTATTACACATTAATCCGGGACAAGAACAACGCGGAATGAATTGCCAGAGGATCTGGATAAGCACGTTTCCAGCTAGGCCTCCCATGGTTTACTCTCGACAAAACGGAGACTGAAAATCCTGACCCTCATTTTCTGTAAATTCTATATTAAGAGTTCTAACAGGAATGGTTGCGTGAAACAAAGAAGTGTGTCAAAATCTGACAAAGAATAACCATAAACGGCAAACAGGGATTGGCTATGCGGAAGCTTTAAGCTCGAAAAGGGTAAGAATCATAATACAAATACAAAAATTATATATATATATATAGTAACCAAACGCTCTAAAAATAAATGTAATATTATCTAATATAATATTTAAGCGATTCTCTGAATTTAAATTAGGGCTAAAAAAAATTATGCGTATTTAAATATAGCTGCAAATTAATTTTTTGACATTAATTTTATTACACTTTTGACCCTTATTTGTTTGTCAGTTTAAAATCAAATCAAATTAAGTTTTGCAAAATTTCGCCGAAGTTTAAATTAAAGGTTAATAATTTAGAAGCGTTGAGCATCCAAATGAAATCAAAAAGGGTTGTAATGGTAATTTAACATTAAAAAAATTATGACGGCGGAATGTTTTATCTATTTTACACTATATTAATTTAATAAAGATTTAAGAGATTGCATTTTTAAAAAATAGCTTTAAACATTAAAGTAGGTATATTGAAAAATCTGGATAAATAATAGCTCTTTAATATTTTCTTAGAACTGTATCAAATTACTGTTTGATCTGTTGATATTGTCATTTTTACATATATTTTTATTGTATATTAAAGATAACTTTATTATGTTACATTTTTAAATACACAATTTTAAATTTACACAGTTTCCCTTAATATATTACCCATAATATTTAAAGCATTAATGAACTCGAAAGCGTGTCGCAAAAGTAAAAGCTAATACAAAATATTGTGGCACAAGATTTTGTAGAAACTCTTGTTTTAAACACAATAGTGAAATTCTTTTTTTATAACATTTTTTTCGGATTTTAACCACCTGCACAATTGATTTAGAGGTCATTCTAAAGTTTATTTTGAACACATAGAAGAAATAATCAACCTGTTTCGCCAATGAGCCCTAACAAAAAAATATAGATCTCGGTACTAAACAGTAAATATCTCGGATTTTTTTCGATATGATTAATAACGATATCGATTCGATAACTTATTTAAAATTAGTCGTTTTAAAAATTGTAATTCTTCGAAAATAATAAAGAAGTTAAATATCCTTTCATTAACAATAATATATTCAATGTTTACGGCTAGAGCTGGTACGAAATATTTATTATATTATTTTTTATTGCTTTTTGTATTTATGTAAAAATAAATATTAGTATTTTTACGTTTCTGAGATTTTTTTACTGATTTATATGAATTATTCTTAAATAAAAATAATTTAATTTATACAAATATAAGTTAATACAATATAAGAAGCGTCTGGTATCATTCTGAATTTGAACAAGAGTTTTTAAATATGATACATATTTGTGCTAAAATATCCATCCCGTAATATACAAACGTTTTGAAATAAAATGTTTTATATTTACCCTCTCGAGCACGACGTTTCAGCAGAGTCGAGCAGGCAGAACAAATTTCATTAAGTAATTATTTCGAGGATAGACAGACGAGAGTCTGGACGAAATAAAAAAAAACTGACTGAAAATCGCATTCGAATCGAAACGTTGAATATTCCGACCCTCGTGCCGAATGCAAGGGCCGATAGAAATTGCACCACAAGAGTCTCAGGAAACGCAAAATAAACATCGGTCTACCCTTAGAGAGGCACTCGACAAAAGCCATTGTCAAAATAAACACTATCGCTGAACGTGGAGAGCCATCGCCTTTGTCTGTGTCTAAATTAAAATTTTGCACCGGCTCTCCGATACTCTGCATTTTCATGATTTTTTAAATTTAATTTTGATGAGGCGTAAAAACGAAGCAGACCATATTAAAAAAAAACAAAATTAAATCAGCACGCTCTTTTATGTCAACTTTTTATATCAGTATATATTAAATAAATTCACTAGATTACACATAACCATTACATTAAGTGAACTTAGGCGCTTTTACGTGATTTTTAAAAGAAAATTGTAGGCCATTGTAATCCGTTGTCAATGGGTCGATCATAAAGTGGCACGATTCGCCCTCCCGGCGCCCTCATCCCTTATTTATGTTTGCCACACAAAAAGTCTAATAAAAAGTTGAGTGCTGACAACTTATCATAGTACCAAGGGTGTTTGTTTACCCGATATGCCTTTATCTCCGAGTAAGCCATAGTACCGTTTAACTCAACTCAACCTCTTTATTATATTATTACATCGAAGAATCGCTAGCTTTTCAATATTACCAAAACATTTTTTTGTTGTTAAAAAAGTTATATCTTTCACCGTAATTGATTTCACGTTTAAAATACTCGTATGTGTGACATTCCGTGAATGTTTGTTAGCATTGTCATTGGACAACTTAAGCAGTAGTGCGGTGAAAGAAGCGATGGCTATTTTTAACAGAAAGAATGTGTACTAATGGCGTCGTTAGTTAGATAATAAAAAACGCTGCTTATATCTGTTCTTTATTATATTTCGCTTTATGCATTTTAATGCATTAAATTAAGGCTAACGAGTGTTGCTTTTTTATTTTTATTATAATATAATATAATAATATTTATAAGCGAATAATTGAAATTTTAAGTTATATATGTAGATGTATAATATGTGGTGATATAAGTTTACTTTTGTTACATTATATAAGATCTGAAGATGACACTTCAATGATAAATTAAATGATCCTGTCAAGAAGTGTTGCTATCTATTTCTCATTGAACAATCTAACGAGGGTGCCTTAAACAACTTCAATGGAAAAGTTTTTACTTAAAAAAGCTTCTTATTTTTCTTCTTAATTATATATTAATGCCAAAAGTTATTTCCATTTATACTTTAGTCATCTTGTAGGATAAAAAGAACGATTACTATTACAGACAATCTTCGCGGGGAGGACATAAATATGAATAACGATAAACGAATCGGTGAGACCGTTGTCGGGATTAAAAATTCAGATTTAACCATTTACTCTCAAATTGGCCTTTGCGAGAATCAGCGGAGTTTTCTCGATTTTGTAACGGAATTAGATTAACTGGGTACGTGCGAGAAACACGATTAAACGATGGCGATTTAGTTAATTTAATCGAGTATTTTTGTATGTCTATTTTACATTTTTATTAAATTTGTTTAAATGGCATTTGAATACAGTCTTGGCTATTTTAATGTCGCATATTTAAGTACATTTATGTACAAAAATGATTTTAACAGGTAAATCAAAGATTCATTTAATTCGTAAAATTGTATTGGTATTGTATAGATGTAAAAGTGTTTTGATATTGTAAAACTTTTATGTAGGACACAAGTATTTTTTAATTTTTTAATATTTCATTATATAATAGTAAATCTATCGCAATCTTAAGGTATTTGATTTTTATTGTATATATCTTGGTGAAATATTTAACGGAAAATCAATAAATTAAATTCAATAGATATTAAACTATAATATATATTATTATAAAATAAAAGTAAATTGCATTATCTGCATTGTTTTATTGAAACCACGATTCAATTTAATTTACATAGATATATAAATTCTGGGTTATTATTGTTTTGTAGATATAATAGAAATTGTGTTAAACCACAATTATATTATATAATATTTAATTAAATATTAATAATAAGGGAAAACAATGTATTATGTGTAATTTAATTAATGTTTATAATGAAAAGCTCTTATTAAAATAACAAAAAATATTTAAATTAAGCAATTTCAATTAAAATACAATTATTATATTGTCAAAATTATTTTTGACGTTCAGTTAATATAATGAGTTATTTATATTTCGGCTGCTTTAGCAATTAATAATTCATTCCAAAAGTAAATAGCTAAATTAAAAGCAGTTTATTTAGGTAAATTTGTTCGCTTTTTTTAAACTAAAACAATTCGTTCATTAAAATAAATAAAAATCTGCAGGTATTTTGTTTTGGTCATTCTGGGAATTAAATCACTACACTTCTAATGTACGGGAAATATTTGTGAAGTAGAGACATACGTATAAATAAGTATTTTATTTTTAAATTCAACATAATTACTTTTAGCTTGAGAAAGAGTTTTTAATGAAACGTAATATAATATTCGCTATAGGTCTCTTTTTTGGCGGCTAAAGCGCGCTTTTTCCAATTTAATCTATCTCTAATTATTTTATAAAGTCACTATTTTTTTCTATAATAGTAATTGTGACTTTCATCTGCTTTAAATCCACAACATTTCATAATGATAGATATTATACATTATTTTTTTATTATTATACGCATGTAGATGTCTCACACGCAACTGCTTGTACATATCACTGTTCAAACATATCGTTCTCCGTTCAGAATAAACAAAAACTGATAAAGCTCCTCACTTATCGACCTTAAATCCGTTAAATGAGGAGTACCTGTATTATTTTTCATTATAAATATTTTATGTACATATAAAAATAAATAAATTGATGTACCTAAATGACGTTACTATTACGGCAAACTTTTTAGAGCCTCCCAGAAGCTCGTAATACACGTGTTAAACGTTCTCGACGAGAGATATAAATCCATTAAGGAGCTCGCACATATTACCACGTAGCAATAAAAATAATTTTAGTGGTCAATGAAAGGGAATTTATGACTTTGTAGCAACGTCCACCGCACGGTGCCGAGATAAGGAGAGAGAGCTCGTCCCGGGATGCTGCGTTATCTCGCGCTCGTAAAGAGATCATCTCGTCCCGATGGACGTTCGCTTTGCCGTTTTATAATGTAAAAAGTTTTAATATTTGTGTGCGTTTTATACTCTACGAGTGGAGCAGGTGACACGGACATAATTTCATTTTGATATTGTTCAAAGCTTGTATAAAATATATAAATATACCTAGTTTAAGACGAAGGGCAGACATATTGTCAAATAAAAATATCATATATACGAACACAAAAATCTTTCTATATTGTAACTACATATCTAAAATAAATGTTTCGAATGCAGGAGCTAATTATTTATATTTTTAAGTTGAAATATACTCATTTATCTCGACAGCTTCACCGGTAAATTTATAAACTTGCCAGTTAACTGCTTTTACTGTGACTCATTCTGGTGGAATGTCTGGCTCGAGCGCCGACGTCTCAATTGTCAGTCATATTAATTATTTATCATGCTTTACAACCACAATTGTGACTAGGGATGTTCCTCGGTCGTTTCATCGAGACAACGTTATAATAAAGCGTTTATGTTTATTAGTCGTGAGATCCAATGTAATAATAATTGTGGTACATAATAAAATATGAGATTTCATCGAATTGCTTGGTTAAAAATAAATTTATTAAATTATTATTTAAAATTTAAATTTTAATATTAAAATATTATAATGAAATGTAAATACATATAATATATAATATAAATATTACACACGTCCATGTTCCATATTTGCATAAAAAATATTTTATATTATAGAGAAAAGTTTTGCACTTTTATTATACATATAAATTATGTACTGATTTGATTATGTTATAACTTATATCAGATTTTTTAAAATAAATCGGTGGAATGCAAAATATAATTTAAGTTAGACTTTGTTTGTGACAAAAAATTGAATTAAATATTTTTACTAGGTTTCCAGCCGATTGTATTTGATTAAAAGCTCGAATAAGATTATTATCAACTCTCGTACAGTGAGCTCTAGCGTCATTAAATTTTCACTGCTTATTATATCATGATTTTTTTAAGATAAAACGCCATTTCCATCATGAGATATAGAGCTTTAAAAACTATCAAAGGTAACTGCATAACATGGAGTAAAAATTAAATCTAATTATATCCAAATACTGAATGAAGCCTAGTGATAAATGATCATACTAGTATTATACAAGCCCTTAAAAAGTAACGTCGCATTTTATATATTTTTGTCTATTTATTATAGAATTTGGCATGAGTTTATTCAATTTTAATTATTCATCACGATATTAGTCCATCTGTTAAGAAAAAATAAACTAATCAAAACATAATACCGGTATTTCAGTACTGTATTCTCAAAATATGAGAATACCGTTATATAAAATATGCTCCCGTATTAAAATACATAGTTAGCATGTCAGATAAAAAAATGCAATAGTTTCAAATAGCGCTTCGTCATTCCGGGGTCAGTTTCCGGGTGTTTTACTTTTAATTACGGCCGACGGTATTCCCAGTGCGAAATTCAGCGGCCGGGTATCTCAATAATTTCCGATCGACATTTTACGAGTGCCCCCGTGCCCCGGGTAATAGAATGCGAGGGTCCGTGGGGGATGGCCGCGAACGTGTTAAGAGTGAAACGTGTGCTGAAATTTACGGCCGGGAGTGTGTTTGATTTATCGCCGTCTAAGTACAGCAGCTAGGAGAGAGCGAGGCATTGTGAGTGCGACAGACCGAGAGGGACACGTGCCGGGAATAAAACATTCCCGGGGCCCTGGCCCTCCGAAGGGTGTACGCAGTATATTCGGAGAGATGCCATTATTCTTCGAAAAATCAAAACATCGGCCCGCTCGCTCTCAACTGCTATTTTGACTGTTATCTACTTTAGGAGAGCTACATAATAGCAGTGAGTTTAGACATTGTACAGAACATTTTATCAGTGCTTACCGCTATTGCGGCCATTAGACAGTATCTAACATTACAAGCAAGCGGCAAGCTACAAAGAAAATAAATTATTATTACATAAAAACCATAGAGCTTTCGATTTTTAAGGCTATAAGAGTGTGACTTTGCAGCCAAACGACAGAAAAGATGATAACACTAGCAAAAATAGTGCTGTATCAAGAATGCGGCTCTTGGAAGGTGTCTATATGACGTGATTTCCACTCACGTGTGGCCTAAATTTTAGTGTGAGAGATCTCTCTTCTCTCTTTTCGTTATTCAAGTGTTCGTTATGGTGACATATAAATTGTGACTAATGATGCAGGTCGTAAAAAAACCCTTACAGAGCTATTACAAAATAAATAAAATAAGTGATTTGTGAAGTGACGCCAATGGCAAATGCTAGGCAATAGAGGAAGTGACAAATTTTATTTTTGTTATTTTTTTTTTTACTTAAATTTGCTTATCTTTGCCAACAATTTATGTTTTATATTTTAAATGTAGAATTTGGATAGGAACTGGTAGTTCTATATAAGTGCTATTAAATTTATGCGTGATAATAAAAAAGGTTAATTAATGTAAAAACATTTTTCATAACCGGTTTCTTAATATCGCCATGAAGGAAATTAAAACAGTTAATTAAGATTTAAGTTTATAAATATTATTATGCAGTGACTATTATTTAGTCAATTTACCGCATTTTTAATATTCAAGTAGATTACCACAACACAAATTAATGGATTGTGCTGCTGAAAAATTAGATGTTTTAAAACTAAGCAATGGTAAGCGGTTGTTTGGGAAGGTAATGAGCGTTGAGTACATTTAAAAGCTAAAATGTGTTAATTCATCAAACTTAAAAACCCATTTATCCTAGGCCATGATAATAGATACGTTACAAGTATTGGAATTAATTTAAGAAATGAATGTTTCTTTCATCATAAATTATATGTAACAATGTTACCAATTAATAAATTCCAGCAAATACTATGATCAAGCGTTATAGAATATGGTTGTGAAATATATGCATAAGTTTCTTTAGAGTATACCTCGATTTCTTTTCTTACATTTCACGCCGGACTTATGTATGTATATGTATATATATAACTATTCTATTTAGGGATAGAAAGCGGGAGCCCACTTGCAAATTTTGCGCAATTTTACGAAGAAGTATTTTTAGTTTGAACGGAATGAAATACCATTTGTGCGAGACAAAATAGTACTGAGCTATAAAGTGCGTGTATATGTAAATATATGAACGAGAACACAAATTTATGTGTATAGGGTAGTTTATTAAACTTCTGTACCGGTTGACGAGGGTTCAGCATGATTTTTTCGGGAAAATTTAGGTGAAAAACGTTCCGTGACATATTTACAAATACAAAAGTAACTTAATAGATTTTTCAGCCTGAAGCAACACGATGACAATAATCAATAGCACATCATATTATCAATTTATACAATCGTGTAAAATTATGGCCCACTTGTACACGCTATATAAATTTTAGTGGTATTGTTATCCGCTTCAAATATCGAGTAATATTTATCTGTCTCTTTGAATTATGCGATGCGCGGATTCTCGTTTGGCCATTTAATTAATGGCCCGATGCAATTTGTTTCATCAGATAACTGTAACCGTAATAACTCATTCCACCGTTGGCAATTTGTTTGGTTAAACTAACTACGTACAATGCACGCAATATACAGGTTGTCCAAAAGTGTCTTTAGCTATAAATATCTGAAGTATAGGCATAAATAATATTTCCTTGCGAATAAACTCGTTGATGCCGCTATAAATAAACAGAAATGCCGAGAAAAGCGATCTAAACATGCGCTTAATATATAAGGGATGTTTTAAAGATCAAAGGACGACTGTTTTACTTGATATAAGCATGTTAAGGGACGCGCGTAATATATTTATAAAAAGATATTTCAATACAGGAGTATTTGTAAAATTTTATCAATATTCTTATCCTATAATATTTCAACCACAATCCATAAAGAATTTTATCGAGTTCTTACGGCACAAGATAATAAGCAAAAAAATCAAAGGGATTTCAATCGGAGTTGTAATGTTATTATATGTATACTATTTCAATACAAATATTATACATAAACAAACTTTGCAAATTTATATATATATATTCATTAAAGTATACATATTTTTAAACTTAGGTAAGTTATATATTTTTATATAATATATAGTCCAGTCTATATGATATGTGGAAATTAAATAATCAAATATATATATATTATACAATTTTTTATAATAGTGTTCTACTAACTATAGCGTAGTCATTTTATATTTAAAAAAATAAGGATGTTTTAAATAAGTAAATGTCAGAAAGGGTTGGGTGCTCCATTATATAAAAGATCACAACAAGCGGTTGCGCGTTGTCGCCTTTGTTTATGTTCCTAAATTTAGGTATTTTATTTTTTAGGCTAGTACAAAATAACTTTTAGTTGAATTTCAGAAGCTAATATTCAACGACTATATACTTTCCACAGCGTGTAGTGGTTGTTTTTTGAGGCTGACAAGTTCTTCAAGTAATTTTGAATCGAATCAATTTTTAAGTTGTATAATAGAGCCTTGAGTTCTTTAACTATTACAATCTAATATTACAATCAACTTTTAAGTTCATTTTTATTGGGTAAAATTGTATTATATGAACATATTTATTTACGTACTTCCGAAACTATATATGTATGTATTTGAAAAGGTAATATCCTATGATTTACGATCTACGTCTTGGTAGCATTTCAGAGACACATTTCACATTTCAGAATCGATCGCCAGCAAATGAAGCATAAGTTCAATATTTTAGAGGCCACCCTTGGGGTGTCTACACCCGTCTCGGGAATCATATCATCCCAGCGTTTGCGGCGGGCGAGAATTCTTCCGGAAATGTGACATGGCCCACAAGTGATGAATACCTAATGCGAATCTTTTGTTTACCCGACACGTGCGCGAATTTGAACCGTCGCAAATTCCTGATACGCTGATTGATAGTGCCAGTGGGAGGTAGGCTTTCGTATTCGGCAGGCGGTATCAACCACATAAATATTCGGTCTAATGAGGACCCCCGTGAATTTGTGATTTGAAACGCAAATGTTGTCCGGGATTTGTATATCTCTCTCTTTTCCTCTCTCTACACAAGTCTTTATTAGACGTGTGCCAAGACTGCGTGGGCCGCTCCATTAGCATAGATTATATGACGAGAAATGTGACATTGAAAAGCTATCGAAAGGAGTATTTACATAGACGTATTTATTGCAGTTATATATTCATATGACAGAAATATTATAATAATAATCTAAAGTATGTTTTTATTTTTTTTCCATGATCCCACTAAAAATTCTGCTTTTACAAAATAATCTGTTGCTAATTTTTAGGTCAATAGTGCTTTAATAAAACAATGTATTATTTGATCTAGTATGTCATTATAATTGTACAGTATATTATTATGTATACGTATATTTTTATTATTGATCAACAGAGAATGAATGATCGTTGAAGAAAACAAACTTCAATAAGATGATGATTTGTTATAATGGATCAGAACTGATCGATCTACTTTGATTGATTACAGAGCGTCGAGTCACAAAAGAATTTCGGACTTCCTTATTTATACCCAAATCGTAGTGAAAATTGTTACTTTACATGTTTCATATTTCGAACTAAATAAAGATAAAAAAACCTCTTTGAATTATTAAAATAAGGGATTTATGTTCGGCGACAGGCAAATTTTATGATTTATTTCTCTGGATAGCACCTATGCATTTTTGCAACCTGCTTGATTATGTATGTTTCTTATCTAATGTAGTTCTAAGATGATTTAAGTAGAGTTGATAGGAAAATCGTAAACAATTTTTTGCCATTTAAATACTACCAAGCTATCTATATTAAAAACTTCCAAAAAAATATGCATATTTTCAGACATCTGGTATAGACTCTGCCATTCTTATGCAGCGGTGTAAAAAATGCCGCGGTTATAAACAATATAAAACTAATCGTACAAATTTAATTTTTAATAAAAAAAGGCTTCATGAATATTTAAAAAAAAATATAATTTTCGATTTAGCACTTTTCTTAAAAAATTAAGTAAAAAATCATGAGAAAAACGCAAGTCACGCGTATCGTTGTAAAAACTGCAGTATCGCTTTGTTTTGATAATTTTCTAAATATCTCTCGTAATTATAACGAATCGCTAAAAACGAGTAATATTTGTGTCAATCAAAGTAAAAATCGATAAAATTAATTCTCGATTCAAGAAGGAATGTTCATTTTACTCAATTGATAAGATAAAAAACAAATAGTAATTCAGTTCAGTTCTGAATTTATATGAATTAATAAAACACTATTTAGCCCATAAGGTCCTATTATGCTACTGAAGATTTTTAATTCATCAAAACTATGCAATATGAAAGAACGATCCTTTTCGCTTCAAACGGTTTTGTTTATTCCAATTCGCATTTTCAAGCCATTGGAATGAATAAGTATCTAGAATTGGAATTGATTTGATCGATAAAAAATCCAATAGAAATATTTTAGAAACAATTATTGGATAAAAAATATATCCATTACGTCTTAATTATTTTTTTACATAAAAATTATTACTAACATGTACATAGCGTTCACACATCAGATATAGCTCTCATAACGACATTATTCCATTTATGGCAGTCGGCTGGGAAGATGGTTTGATGAAGTATTATGTTTAGGCCGGAGTCGCCTACTCGGCCGTGTCCCACGCACCAGTTCAGGGATCGTCAACTTTTGTTATTCAGGCGTTGAACGCCGCACACCAGATGTTTAATAATGTGGGACCGCGATCGAAAAGCGGCTCCGTAATATATGTACGTGTCATCACGTCTTACATTTTTAAACAGAATCGCGCCGCCAGCTTCTCTTTTTGTGCGCCGATATAATATATTTTTTTGCTCTCACATGTGAGGGGGAAGGCATTGTCTTTTTATTAGACTTTAATCTTGCGCATTGGGTTCAACTGCACGGATGTGAAATTGAGGGGAAATGCGGAAATTTATAAGAAGAAAAATATCTTATGAGTGGGAATTATTTTAAATTCAATAAAATTTTAATTTACATTTTTTTCACATACATTTGCATAAGCTATATATAATATTATGTAGAACACAATGTAACAAATAGATAGAGACAGTATATATACTTTTACTAACATGTAAAATTGCTTTATGTTTTTTTTTTAACAATTATTAATAAAAATTAAATAGCCTTGTTAACATATATTATACAATAACCATTTACAAAAAATAGTATTAGCTCAACAAGAACATTTTTATCAATAAAACTTAATTTACGTATATCCGGGCCTACCGAGAGAGGGGACAAATTCCCGGAGCCCAACTGGAAAAAATCACCGCAAGAATATATTTATAAAAAAAGTAAAAATCGACCTTAAATAATTAATCAAAACTAAACTACAGTTGCTTGAGATGTATGTACTTATATATTTCAAGTGTAAGTTCCTTCAGCCATTTTTATACATACAAGAAATAAAAGGAGCGGAAAATTGCATTCAAAAGCATAGACTTTCTAGTAGTACTTTCACAATAAACATTAAAATGCAAAGGGACAGATTGTAGTTTTTTGATGCGGCTCCGTTTGTGTTAAAACTTGTTCGCAAATTATTGTTTTTTAACGTTTAAAAAATATATTCAACGAATGTGAATTATTAGCAGTAAATTTAGGTATTCGATCTGAATTTTTAGATTGAATATCTAAAGAAGAAGCAAATAAATAATGAAAAATCAACTACAGCACCAGCTGAATTATATTTTATTTTTTTTATTTTTTTATTTTATTTATTTATTAACGTAATTCCGCATGAGTATAAAATTACTCATTCTACGGTTACATTTTATTACAGTTTTATGTTAAATATGAAAAATAAAAACTTATACATTAGAAAGTATTTAAACTCTTATCAATTTATTGTTTTTATAGATTGTATTATCGGCAATTTGACAACTGGATTTAATGTAGCATGATCCTTCTTGTTTAGGAGTAGTCTGATTTAAACAGTAGAAGCGAGTTATTTTACTGCTTGAATTTTATAAGGCAGGTCATGTAGTAAAGAGCTTTGCACTCAATTTAGATATGACATGTTGAGAGATGAGATATGTTTGTTGCAAACTTTAACCTCACCGTGATAAGCAAACTTTTGTCCCATGAAACAGTTTCTTAGTTAGTAGCAAATTTTGCCAGTTAAGAGAAACTTACTGAGAATCAATAACTTGTCTGTATCTAGTTAACTAATTAATACAGTTTATAAGAAGGCAAAATATTTCAGCAATAAGATTTTAACGCTAAAATATTACAGCACAACAATTTTAACGCTACTCCGTCACGACATTTTATAAACTGACACTCTGATATTTTTTTAAATATATACATGTAATATATTATCTATGAGCCGAAGTAGGTAATTATTTTAGAATTTTAGATACCTAACATGTATGACCTAGCTCGACTTTATTTAATCATCACGATATTCATCATTGAGATTTGGAAAATCTATGTTAAACTAATCTATGATGAGCGATTATAATTATATATTAACCACTAATTCCAAGCTCCCAGATACAATATAAATTTAAATACACAAAGGTCCATATAGGAGTCAAACCAAGGTTTTTTAGGTCAATAGTCTTATACCACTGGTCTGCAATCAATATTTTTAATATAAATATAAAAAATAAGTTTATAATATAAATATATAATACGAATTTCATTTAAAATAATGTTAATTAATTTTACAGAAATATATATTATAGTTAAATTCACTGCAATCTAACATCAATCTATTGTTTTGATATTTTATAATTAACGTTAATTAATCAGTGCGCAATTATAGAGCAATTCTTTATATTATAGAGTGAAATCTATTTAAAAGTTGATTTTGCAATTGATTTATTTATTTAATTGTATTTTTATTACGTTGTATGTTGGAACGATACAACCGTAAATAGCTCAACAACTTCCATATCCAATTATAGCATATTAAAAAGCGCTTTAGACATTTTCACCGAATCGACGGTGTACTTAATCGCGTCGGGTTTACGAATCAACACTGTCAACTGTAGGATTGACAAACCGCATCGGAAATATCAGTTATTTATATGGTCCGGTTAAAATTAACCCCCTTGTTTGTATGCATTCTCGCTTTGTAGGTTGCACAATTGGATTATGCGCGCGTGTGTGAGTGTTAGTACACGTTGCATGGTTTAGCGAAGTAGTACAATCGATTTGTTAACTAGTGGTCAATCACTGAACCGGGTCAGTAAATATATTTGCCTGTCCTAAATGAGGGATACGAGTCGAATCCCAAAGTGGACAATCGCAATCAGTTTAACTGTGACTATAACGTTTCAATTTGTTGAATTTGGAAACGACCGAGAAAGGATTTTTAATTCGTTTATTTGAGATGATCAATTAATTTGAGGCTAAAGCTTCAACCCTTTATACAGAAACAAGGAGAAAGCTGTATTTGAGAGACTTATATAGAAATAGATAATACATTCCAAAGAGGTACTTTACTCACCCGACTCGTGAATGGTTTTCTTCTAGTCATCTTACAATCTGTATACGTCATGGTTGCTCAACGACGCAAACGCTAATCATCAGTTAAGCCTTGCTCTGAAACAATGAAAATAAACAATACAGACTTGGAGAATTATAAATTGTCATTTTAACGGCCGTTTAATCTACGACAAGAGGTAGATTAGTGACGTTATTATCGTACGCAGGAAAATTAACGGTTAAATTTTAACCGAACGCTACAGAGCGTATTAAGTTACGTGTAGCAATCGGGTTCAAAGGAAAATAAATAAATAATAATGCGTGAAGATCTACACGAGCACCCGCTGTTCGGTAGCTGTTTATTGAATGGAAAATAAAATATCTCTTAGCTATTAATACGATCGAAAAGTTTCATGAATTATATACATACATACATATTCATTTTAAATGCCATCGGTTGCGTCACGTCCGTTTTTTTGTTATTAACTTTTCTTATCTAAATATATGCATCTTAGCGGCATCGCTATATTACAATAAAGTTTTTTTGTAGCAATAAATCAATAATTTAAGATTTAATAAATTAACTAAAATTAAATTATTGACTGAAAATAGTCGCTAAAACTGTAATAAAATATTTAATTTGTAAAAAAATCCAGACAAATAATTTTTATTCAATACAATTAGAATAAAGAAAAATTAACAATATACATATTAAAATACACCTTATTTCCAACCACATATACAAATGTAAAAAGTTTTGTAAGTATAGGCACAATTTTTAGTAAAAAATAATCAGAAATTTCTGTAAGATTATAACATTTATTTTTATGCATTGTTTTAATTCAATTAAAAAAAAATATTAGCATTAAGTCGTCCCATAATTATAAATGCTTTAAAGATAATATTTATAAAACTTAAAATCACACAAATTTATGATCATAAGGATAGTGAGTAAATTTATGACAAAAAACTCTTTTTCCCACGAGTGTTCACGGTGGTTTAATGATTATAAATAAAGATTAATGGATCAGAAAGTATTAAAAATTTTTTTGAATCATCGCTATATTTATGCAATTTATTAACCAAAACATAATAATTTCAACGCTGCTCTCATAACGTCGTGTCCCAGAGTGTAAGATTGGCGCCGCTCCGCAGAGCGAGAGAATAAAAAGAAAGTTGTTCGTGGAAGAAGAAAAAAGAAGCACCACGTACCACATTAAAATTCCACCCCTATAATCCAACACTCGACATATTTCCAACTTACCGCACGCTCAAGGAGGAAATAATTAAATTCCGACCCCGAAAAACTTTTTAACTACTTTTATCACGGCTGTTTTATTTTTTCCTTAGCTCCGTTTTTCCTCCTTGCAGAAACGCAATCGCCCGAGCCGACCCTGCTTTCCTTTTTAGCTTTGACATAATAATAATAATGTTTTAAATTAATGCGCGCGTTTTATTGCGCGTTTCGAGTTTGGGAATTCGGCTCAAACTGCCTGATGAATAATTAAAGCTTGAAATGTGCAACCTCCGGAGAACCCTCTAAACCTCCGAATAATCGCTCCTCGCTCGTCTCATTGTTTTCGCAGTAGCCTTCATATATTTCGATTAAATTAAATTTATATTATAGAAAAATAAATATAATTAAAAAGCACAAGAGAAGAACAAGTGTCTTATACAATAATAGTGATCTATTTCACATAGAATATGTTTAAGCTTAGATTTTTGAAAATCTTTTGAAAACTCAAGTAAATATTTTGAGAGGTGGAAAATTAAAGTTATCCAAAATGAAACATAGTCAAGTATATTGATGAAACGTAGACAAACTTTGATATTGCCTATCTAAAATAAATAGGGCAGTATCTAGCGTTGAACACCTGGGTTTACAACTTAAGAAAAAACACATTTTAAGACTTCGCCCATAAGGGCTTGTCGCCATTGCGGCCCTCAGATCGATACTTAATAGAAAGAATGCATTTACCACAAAAAAATCAAATCCTAACATGCAAATAATTAATCAGATCCATCCTAACATTTTTTATACATATTGCATTTAAAATTAATATAATTGCTAAAATTAAAATAGTATAAATTTCATTTACGTATTCTCTCTACAGCCTTCAATTGATATTGGCTATTCGGTTTTGATTAATAAATTTACTATCGACGCGAATTATGTCGCTAATGGCGCACAAAAGCAACAGACTGACGTGTAATAAATAAAACGTATTAAAAGCTCTCGATATAAACCGGTTTATTTGGCTGACCATAATAAATTTATTAGGTACATGTATATAAATTACAGAAATACAATAATCCATTATGATGTAGGTGAGTTTTATTTTCGATATAAAAATATGGCTTGGATGCTTTATTTTTGGTCAAAATAATAATATTAGTAAGTAATACGAAAAAATTGAAAGAAAACTGATATTTGTTGGAAATTTGCCCGCAACTTGAAATTTTATTGAAACATATTTAAATTAAGGTAGAGAAGCGACTTTTACATATTTTTTTATAATATTATTTATACAAAGGCAAATATGTATTCAAACGAAGTTATTTTTATGTGGTGAATGAATTCTAATCAGAATCTGAAATATTAATATTTTTTATTATTATTTAACAACAGAAAAAGCTCAAATAAAGAGCTTTGCCTTTTACATATTTTTTTTCATAAATTTATTATTATTTAATATTACAGAGACAAAGACGCATTCAAACGAAATTTATTCAATACAAAATTTCCGTTGAAACGCTAATTTAATGGAACGTTCCCAGAAGCGCAAAGTATTATATTCTGTGGACTGATAAACTCGACTGTTCTGGAGGCGTTATATTATTATAATTTTCCGTAACGTTACACCCCAAGTCCAAATTATCGTGGCAAGGTATTAAATATGCGTATTATTAAAGAAATAAGTCATTTATTATATCAGATAGAGAGACTCGGTGTCTGATGTGCAACATGCATAATTCATGCCTAGCTTGGGTGCATACTTGAGCATCTCCATTGTGGCATGGGCGATGAATGGGTCCCGAAGACCTCAACGGTCTCCCACATAAATAATGACCCTCTAATTATTTCCTGCCGCCCCCGTGCCGCGCTTGCGAATAACCGAATCCACCTCAGTTTCGATCTTGTTCCCGGGAAACTTTGGAGCCCCCGGGCAATGGCTGGCTGCAGACGCTTACCCCTAGTCAAATTGCAAAAGCCTGCATGGATGTTAATAATTCGCAATTTCTTTTCTAAAAGAGCCATTTATATTAATGGTCTTATAATTAAAATTGCAATTATGAATTTCTTTGATGTCGGAAAGAAAGGCGTAGAGATCAAAGACCCATAAGATCTGGTCGCTCACCTGTAAAAGGAAGCCTTCAAACAGATCGACAGGCGCTAGACGAAAACTCTCCGGGAATCGCATTTTTAATTCAGGCGAAACCTCTTCTAATCGGTTGTCAAATATCAAAGTATTTTTAATTAAGTTAACATCTATAAGTATCTAAAATGGCGATTAAAGGTATGTATCTTTATCCTATTACTCTAGTGTATTGGTGTCATTCAGTTTTTAAAATATATACTGTGTTATAGAGGAGTGATTGTAATTCTTCAAAACGAGTCGTCCGACATCGAAAAAAGGAGAAGCTCACTTAAATCAATTGCGCAATTAAAGTCCGATCTCGAGAGAGTAATTGAAACTCGTAAATTTCGAACCATCGGCGGCTTCTTTTCTCCTTAATCCGAAATTACAATCTGGGTCTACCCCTTTATTATTTCTCTCAAGAGAAAAAAGTGACTTTTTTTAGATCGTTTTATAAGTGACCACCGTTTCCCTTATGTATTTTTTTTGTACGTCGGTATGTTTTTATCGGCCGAATACCACAAACACCGTCGTCCGTGTCCAGATTGATATCTTGCCTTTCCCTCAAAACTCGCGTCCTTTTGTTGCCCTTTATCAAATTCCACGCAGGATCATCGACAAAGTTGTAAAAAAAAATCGTCAAGCACGACTCAGATTCCGGTCGCATGAAATTGAAGTTCCACCGAATGAAAAGTCGCGATGGGGTAGGGGAGAATTTCATCTCATGCCTGATTTTCATGAAAATTATTAGAAAACGTTCTTTCACATCGAATGAAAAAATATTGATTAATTTTTATATGAAAATGTGTTTAGAATTGGTTTTTCGAGTGACATATTGAGGTTACACACGAAGCTATAAAACAATATATATATATGTATATAAAAATATACTTGTTTAAAGCTTTAAAATGTTATTTTTATACTACAAAAATATATTGAGTTGATTTTGTACAAGTTGAAAATATTTTTTTAAAGTTTTCGAAACGAGTGTAAAGCTATTAATATTATCGCAATTAGATGGCCATAGCTTAAAGTCAATTTATAGAAACGTTACTATTGCTTGTAACATTTTTGTCTATAAAAATAAACGTTCAAAGCTTTTAATATGTCTAATAAAAGTTTCTATTTATATACTATAGTAGTTTCCTGTATTTTAAACAATTTTTCAACATCCCTATTTTAGGATTTTTTAATATTTTTTTGTAAAAAATTTATAAAACTATTTTTATTTAAAAAAAAAATGTCTTTTGCATAAAGTTACCTTTAACTAAGATAACTCAATGTTGCATAAACATAAGATAACGACCAATAGTATAATGGTTAAAAAAATACTTATTGGGTTAAGCAATTGATCCTTCAATAAAAGGATAAAGTAGGCAGGCCTAAAAACGGCCGAAAAGCCTTCAACAAATTTTACAAATATGAGAAGAAGAATTCACGCTAATAAATCCTGAACACCCCTGATACTCACAGGGACGTAATTTCAGCTTTTTCTAAAGGTTGACAAAAGTTATTATTATTTCGATTTCAATAAGATTTATGGTATTCAATTAAATGATATGCATTTTTATGGCGAAACTCAAGAGAGTCCCTATATATAATCTACGACAAAAGCAATAAAATCGTGCCGTCGCTGTTATCTAGCGTTCATATTAAAACTTTTTATAACAATATTACGAGAAGTGATAATATTGTTTTTACGCCTTCCTATTGAAAATTCAGTTTAAATATATTCAAAAAAATACTCTCATATCATAAGTACGTAGTAATATCAGTAAGGTTTGCTATCATATATTTAAAACATAGTGTTTTATCGAAGTATAGACAAACTATGGAGCAATAAGCGAGATGCAAAGTCTGTTTGTACTTTTTTTCCGCTTTTTCCCCCTGAGAGTTGAGTTAGCTTAGTTTGTATTTTGGACTTGACTTAATCCGAGTTTTAAAACCAGTTGGTTTTAGAACTTTCATTAGATTACATTGGATTTGATTATTTCGTGAAGGTCAGGGTTTGGGTTTGAACATAAAATATACGTTTCGCAACTGTCAAATTAAATTTCATAGACATTTTTGAGCAGCATATAGTAATTTCACTATTGCTCATCAATTAGTAAAAATTTATATCTACTGGTGAAAATGTAATTGGACTTCACTAGTGAAAATATAACTTCACCAAAAAATACATATTCACTGAAAAAATTGTATAATACATGATAAGTGTGTAAATGAATATGTATATACTTGTATTCAGTCAGTGGTCGTTTTTTTATTATTTCGATTTAATTCAAATTCATAGTATTTCATTAAATGACATGCATTTTTTTGGCCAAATTCAAAGAGGGTAAAAATGCCCCTACCTGACCCCCTCCCTCAAATGACGTCCCTGGATACGAAGGTGAGGACAGTGGCAAATCGCCGACGTGATTTGAATACGCACATCCGACACAAGTCATACTGTTAAGACAAAGACGCAAAAATAAAGTCAGATCAAGCAGCCTTTGAGATATCAACCATCACCATGACGCCTTCAGGACATATAAAGTTCTTTAAGGTTCAAAGGCATGAGATACATTCCCAAAATTGTATAACCATTGTAGTTTAATGGTACAATGGTGGAACGAGTCAAAATAATTTTATAAAACACTAGATGTCTTTAGCACTCAGATACGAAAAGTCGTTATGTTTTCATTGAAAATATGCTCTAAAACACTAAAATTGTTATAGGCAGTCTTTCCTGAAAGCTATTAGCAAAAACGTAATTGGTCAAGGCTTTTAGCATTTTCAAGATTCTGGATAAAAGTGTCTTCGATATTTTATATCCAGAGGCAAAATTCGTTCAGAAAACAGAAAAATCGGTAAGTCAAAAACGCAGTTTTTTACAGTATTTTTGATTCTTCATAACTAATTAATCTAATTAACATAATCCTTATATCTTATTTTGGGTCAAACTAGTGAGTACTCATCTGAATCCCACAGTGGAAATGTATTTATAAAGAGGCTAAATAGTATTGTAAAGTTCATTTAAAATTAGTAAAAATAATCAATTGCCTATCTTGGGTCATATATATCAATAGACATGAGATATGTTACATATACTAATTTACAAGTAAATAGAAAGAGATTCAGTCTGTTTTTATCTAATAGTTGCTGTTCCAAATTAATAAAGGTTACTGGTGCGAATCGTGTGAATATATGAGGTAAGTAGGGCTTTCAATATGCTTTGATAATGATAGCTACAGTTTTATTAGTGACTTGTACAGGAATATGTTTTCTGTAAAATGAAATTGAGTTTTTGTGAATCTAACAAAGATAGGCGATGGCGAAAAATTAATTGGAACAATTGACACGGGCCCGGGGGCGGATTAGTGGCGTTGTTAGGGTTTAACGGTTGAAATTGTGGCGCGGAACAGTTTAATCTGCAACAGTGCAGCTTTGTGAATTTTAACGGTGAACTTATCTGCCGAGGAAGACCGCGTCGGCTATTACTCCGGCATTAAGGCAGATTATTACTTTTAATCTCCATTGCTGTGCTTCGTCGTTTCGGGTTTAAGCCCGCTTTATTTTTCTCGACGGGGAAGAAACGAGAGACAGGAAGATATGGGAAACACTTCCCGGGAGACATGCGAGACGCCCGAATGAAATTTTAAACTGAGAGCTACACATAAACACACAAAGCATTGTTGTACGGGTCAGATCCATTTGAATATAATGTAGGTGTATAAGCGAATTACCAAAGGGTTTACGAGTTACGTACTATACACGTGCCAATTTTATATTAAGATTCAAAATAATCAGTATACAGTGTGTATTCACTCAATGTATTTGAAATAGCGTATTTAAAAAAATAATATATGAAATGTGGCAATTAGTACAATAAAATACGGGAGTTGGGATGCGGTATACGACCTTGACGAATTTTATAAAAATAACAAATAGTTTGGAAAGTAATATAATATTAAGTAAAAAACATATAATAAACATATAATACTCCACAGAAAATAAAAAAATATCGAAGGCTTTCTACTATTTGTTGACTAAGCTAAAACTAAATCAATCATAAAAAAGTTTTCGTATAATATTTATGCATACAAATATTTATACTTGAAACTATAAACAATGTAAGAACTTGCTCATGATTTAATTCAATAGCTATAGAAATTAATTTAATAAGAGGGTGTAAAATTAGTTATTAGAAACCATCACCATCAATGGTTAAGAATCCACACCTCTCCTTTAATTATAAGCTATGAACAGAAAACATATTTTTAACGTTTTAGAAGATTTTAAGAAAGATGGACGGAGAACTATAATATAAATGTTATATATGCTTTGTTTTATTTTTTTACTTTATAAACTGAACTAATAAATTTATTATCCAAGAAAAAATCTAGCCCATTGAATTTGTATCGTATTCTATATATGTATATTATATCAATACAGCTTATAAGAATTGATCCATCGTTTTCTTGTTACTGTGACAATAAAAAGCTACTCAATATATAGATTTTTTAGATAAAGAAAAGGGCAAAGTTTGTTCTTTGTACGAACTTGGCGATGCCGTCAGTGCTACTTGGATATCAGGTAAAATCGGACCTTCGTCATCCCGCACGAAAGGGCGAATCCAATCGCGAAATCAAATTATTTCCTGGCTGGCACAATGCGTGTCTCATCCCATGAAAAAAGCAGCACAACATACAACTTCCGAAATGTATTATTGCATTTACACATCAATGGCGATGCGAATTTTTCGTAGAGATGTAATAATTCGCTTTTACGTAGCATTAAGCGGTTTAACCATACGCAATTCCGTGTTACAATTATCGCTATCTATTTATGTGCGGTGCAAATAAATGCCTATATAGGTATATACAATACATATATATTATATATATATATATATACATATATATGACATTTTAGTGGAAAATGCCAAGAGATTAGCGCGAATCGGGGTCGTATTATATGCATGAACGGAGACGAGCTGTGTGCGGTGTTAAATGTTGCCGAAAATGTTAATGTTTGTCAAAACTGAGGTTTAGCTTCAAACTGTAATTTCTCTATCTCCTCTACTCACATCTATAAATAAAAAGCATATACAGATAAAATCTACCTGTATACTACTGAATGTGAGATCAGCAGAATTGATTTTAATGAGTTTTTAAATCGTATTTGATATTTATTTGGAAAGGTAAAAAAATAAATATTACTACAAATTGTTAAGCAATGCTATTAAACTAATACATAATATGATGGGATACATAAAAAAAGATTTATACTGCAATCAATCAGTCAAGTGCGAACGAATGTTTAGTGCATATGCTTTAAAACTTTACTTCCTTATTATTATATACATATGTATGTAAATACATATATAATAATAAGGAAGCGAAAGGGATGTTGTTAAAACTTTTTAAATTATTTTAATAATTAAAATAATTTATGAATCTCAATATTTAATATAAATGTACATCTTTAAAAAAGATATTTCGATTATCAAGGTTTTGTGCGAATCCTCTGTCGTATTTAATTTTTTAAAGTATAGTCAAGAAACACTCATATTTTTAATAATTTATATCTATTACTATGTATAATATATTGAATTAGTATTCAATTCATATTATCATGAGTAATAAATAGCTAATCAAGTCGATCAGTTTCCAACGTATCAACCATCAAAAGTAAAATAATCCTTAATTACGCGAAAAAAAACTTATTACATATTTTATCAACCCCATTCACGTAGGCTGTCACGCAAACCTTTTTAATTACATCCTCTTTCTCATTTGTCGTCTGTCAACAGATTTAACAAGTCTCAAAAGAAGTAAAAGAGTGAACTTTGAAACGTAATCTTTTTTTTCTCCACCCGCGCGCTTCTCGGAACATTTTTAAAGTTTTTGGTTTCGGGATTTTGTGTTTTAAACCTTTCAACCGGGATTAACTTCAGATACTTTCTTCTGCCATTAATATCCTGCCGTCGTTTGGTACGTGAGCCGATTTCAACGTCTTTCAACTGGTTTAATTGGTCGCCGTTTTTTACAGCATCTTTTAGCTTCAGTTGAAAACGAATATCCGCTTGATTAATATGAGGCTTACGAGATCCCTTAGGCAAAAGTAATAACTAAATCCTAGGCTACCAACAAGAAAATTGTGATGTTATTCAAATTCTCAAATAACAATAAACAACCCTTAAATCATAAAGTTTATTTTCTATTCATAGGCAGCAGAAACATTCTTCGCGCACAATTCACTGCATATATATTATTCCTTTTTACTATCTTTCATATATTACATTAGTAGTGTGTTTAAAAAATAAATAATGTATAATATTATATATGATGTTTTAAAAACATTAATATTTATTAAAAGCTTTTCCAGCTGAGCAAAACTTCTTAATTCTCGTCTAGACGCGTATAAAACTAGCGATGCTTGAAATCATTACACAAAATCGACTAAGAAGGAAGATAATCTCTCCATCCCCAATTGTCTTAATGAATAGGTTAATTCGTCTAATTTGATAGTGCTTAGTTCTTACGCTATTATTTTGTATACGACCCAACTCCAAATTGGAGCTTTTACAAGCATCGGCATAAATTTAAAGCCTCAATGAATTTACGACCAAATTGTTTCGATATACTATAGATAGCTATGAACTGCGCCGTCTAGGTGTAGAGTATCATTTATTCACTTTGAAACTAGAGGTGGCTGGGTCACGTCCAGTGTTCTCACGCTCCCTCTAAGATAAGATTACCTACTGGGTCATAGTCAGGGTTTGTGTCTTTGTATCTCTCTCTAACCAACTGACCGTCTCTGAAGTTTACTTTCTGATTACCGCTTCTGATGTAGCGCTCGGTTGCGCATTGTTTGTCTGATTAGATCCGATACAAAAAGTTACAGAGGCTGTGTGTGTATATATATGTATATATATATATTTGTCGAGATTTTGTTTAACCCAGGAGGCGCCAGGGAGGTCGCGTGTAAACAAATGCTCTGTTGACTTTTCGGCGAGTATGCTTATTTGTTTAGGCTTAACAGTATTGATTCGTTATGAGAGACGGAAACAAAACAACTTCTCAATATATCGTGTATCGTGTACTTAATTAGCGCGTCTAGGTATCGCACGGGCAAAGCCTCTCAAACAGTTGTTGGGCACTCAGCCAAAAAGCTCGACCGATTATTGTCAGGTGGCAGAGCTCTGGCGCCGATTCCACTTTGGACTTTAGCTCGAAAAGTAATGGTTTGTAAAAGTTTGTCTTGCGACGATATCGACGATGTTAGGCAGCGGTTGCACATGCGATTTGTCAGTGAGCTTTTATAGAAAATGCAACGGTATAAGATTCATTTTCTTAATTTAAACGAAATGTATCTGACATTATAGAAGAGAGCTAAAATTTATGTTTTCATATTTATTTGATAATCATAAACATATTTTTAAGTGAAAGAATAAAGTCAAGCTAAGCCTATTATTCCAGGGTTTTACGAGCAATACCAAAATTTTAAATTATGAAAAAATACATTTTATTGTATAATATTTACTGATTATAATAATTGATTATTGATTTTTTAAATTATAATAAATAAAACTTTTGCTTATACCACTGTTTTTTAAAAAACATAAATTTAAAATATTTACAATTTATAATAAAGTCGTTAGAATTTATGTAAGATTAATATGTGTTTAATTTATTTCATTTTAAAACTGTTTGCAGTTCATATTTTAATTCAAATATAAATCTATAATATTACTCGCATCGTTTTCATTGAAAAATCAACAGAGAGTACTGAAGAGCAGTGTAAATAAAGTAAAAGCATTCAATATTATTTACTAATGAAAATACCATTTATTCAAATTACATCATTTAATCTAAAATATATGTAGACTGGACGATATTTTTTGTGGTATTTTACAAAAATCAGACATCTAGTTTTTATGTAAAGAGCAACTAGCAATATAAAATATATTAGAATGTTAACCTTAACAGCTGTTTATTATCTTTATATATCAACACGTTTAGGTAAAACATGTTTTCAAAAGAGAGAACTTTGAACTGAAGTTGCTTTATTTAACATAGAGGAGATACAAAGTAATGAGATTCGTTTTAGATTATTTCGTTTTATGTTTAAATGTACTCTCATATATTTTACTGTAACTTATTTTAAAATAAAAAAGTATACATAATTCAAAAACCCATTTTATGTAGATGTATATTACTAGCAAATATTTGCTTAATTTAATGAACTAATGATATTAAAATTCACATTATTTATAAAATATATATAAAAAAAAATGTATTTTTATATATATTTAAAATACATATTATTCAAGTAATATAATAAAAAAAAAAATCCAAAACTATTGTATCTCAGTTACAGAAACGACAAATATAACTAATTATAATACATGACTTGACCGATAAATACCAATAAAAATATGCAGGTTAGAAATGACCTTTTATCACACACACACAACTCACACTAACGAATTAATTTATAATTTTATCAATTAAACTCTAAAAAATATTGGAAAAAATCAGAACGAATCAAGAATAAAATTTAAAAACCGAAAAGTTGAGCGTCCGGTATTTACACACACTCGCCAGCTTCGGTACCTCACGATAGTGAGAGACTGTCCGCTAGTTAAAACAATATATTATATTTAGATACTATTGATATCATAGCAAGAAAAAATACTAAAAGCATTTTTTAAATATTTAAATCTTAAACAATTTTGATGAAAAATAGTTATAAATCATTATTTTAGTTGAAAAATATAATGTTTATATAAAGCTTGACCAATCAGAGGCAGTTGCTTTTTAGGGCAATTATTTATTATATTTTGGATTAATTATAAAAAGTTCAATTGAAATAGTTAAATTATTATACGTATATGCACAAATATTTACATTAAACAAAGATACGAAAAAAAAGTATTTTAAAGCAATATATCATTCTACTTAAAGCAATGACTCAGCAAAAAAATATATTACTTATTTTTAAGGCATATAGACAATTGTATGCACTCTTATTTTTTTACTGATATGTTTTGAAATCAGCAAATTTTTATCAAATAAGAATGAAAACTATAAAAAAATTATATCAGAAATAAACAATGTTTTATTTTGTTTCTAACTAAAAAGGAAATAAATGTCACATGTCTGATATTGATTCATGAATACTACGATTATATATCAGCACTTAACTTTTTATGTAAGTTATATCGGATATGTACATACATATATAATTTAAAGTATTGTTAAAAATACTATCTCTTATGCACGTGTGCAGGAAATAGGATTAAAGTGCCATTAGGTAGATATCTTTGTTTTAAATTAATCGATAGCATAAAAAACATTGTGGACGTCATGTTATGAGCTATAAATAAAAAGGATATTACGTTTGCATGTTATATTATAATTTACTTAGCATAATATATATTTCCTGTAGTTACAAATCGACTGAATATTTCCTATAAAATACCTCTTGATTATATTTCAAGTTTTTATTGAAGCCTTAGGTGAGAACTTGGTTAAACTTTAAATTGATGACCGACATTAATACATCCCTGATAGGTCGGAGCGGCATCTAAAGCTGCCGAAAGGCCACAATTAGTGCATCGATTAATATCCATGGAGGTACACGGTGAGGTATTCCAGTTCCAAGCAATAAAATTAGACGTCGGTGATTAGGATGTCGACTCAAAAGCGGGCCATCCACATGTTAATCGAATACCAGTCGGCAATTAATTAGTGGCGATGGAATTAATTTATGGGCTAACTGCAATCGAAGTCGAGGACGCATTCTGTGCCGAAGGTATGCCATTCAGCTGTGAGAGGATATATCCGGAGAGGAATGTCTGGCTATCATCCAATGCAGCAGCATCCTTCGGCTCTTGTAAAGCCTTCGCATTTTGGAAAAGCGGGTTGTTTAAGGTGCTTCAGATGGAGTGATGTGCATATATTATGTCAAGATCGATTTCATTAGTCGAAATTGCATTGTAGTATGCTTCTAAAACATATCAATGTCGAGGATTGTTAGGAAATGTGAGGTACAGACCCTAACAAATATTTACAAGGAATTTTATTTTTAGATTGGTTTATAACCTTTGTGCCAAAATTGTTGATGATTAATTATCATTAACTTTGTGCAAGTAAGCGATGGTTTATATCAGTATATATCTGTCGAACTAGGCAAAGTTCACAAACGTGGGTCATTGTATTATTTTTAGTGTAGCTAATATGTAGTCAATTGCAGTAGCGAAAACCACTTTTAGCAATTTAACAACAGCGATTAGGGTTACGTTGCGCTTTGTGCAGCACAGAATTGGCTCAGATCCATTATCCAAGATCAACATTTCCGACTCTGACAATGGCTTCTTGGGCCACCAATGCCTCCATTACACGATCATGTAACGCCATATATCTGGCAAAGTCCGGAATTAAGACCGCGTGTTAACCTTTGAACAAACAATCGCGGTTGTTCCAATCCAGACAAATTGCGACAATTCGAAAGGGCTTAAACCCAAATTTAACTAAATACCTACCAGTATTACTACATACATATATAAAAAGACCCGTCAGAATTGAAGCACCGAATGGGCAATGGCAATGTTTGCCTTTACTCCACTTAACCGCGGGTACGCGAGCAAATATTTGGGAAGACAAGAATGCGAAAATGGAGTGATGACCTCGTTTTTTTCGTCTCCTATTCGCCCTTTTTTCTCGACCGCCGCGAAGAATGCCACAAACTGTCTGGTGTACGGAATGAAATAAATTTTCGGCAAACGCCGTATTTACCGAAAGAAAATTTAGGCAATTTTCAACGTCTCCGAGATAAAATTTACCTTTTACACTCACAAAGGCCTTGAGTCCTTGAGGCGATTCAAGGTTGGCACAACGAAAACAATTTTTTTTGCATCAAATTTGCGTTTGTTTACATTAACAGGAAACGTTAACAATTTATTGTTTTCTTTATAAATATTAAAAAATAATAATTTTCGAATAAAAGGTATTTTATAAATTCTAATGACTCTTTCCGTGCGCTTATACTTTTTATGAACCATATTCGCTGTGAAATAATTCCGTACGAAATATCTAATAAAAACGAATGGGTTGTCTGTATGAAAATATAAAAATGCAAATATCGAAAATATAAAAACGGACATTAGGTAGATAACCACGTGAAATGTGGTGGTTATTTTAAATCGTTAAAAATACAGAATTTATCGGTCAGTTTCACGGCATATAATATAGGACTTCTGAAATAATAGTTAATTATTTCCATATACTATTTCAACAACTTACAGTTAAATTAGTATACTACATAAGCCTTTGTGTTTATGGATATGAGTTTTCCATGCGATAGCAATATATGATACAAATTTATAATAAATCCAATATTCTGATACATTTGTGAAATTAGTATAAAATTTTAATATGGCTTATGAAATTTTACATCAGCAACTAAAGTAAGATAAAATAAAAGTATGTATAATTTAAATTTCTGAGTGATAAGTTTACATTGAATAAAATTTATTCAACATCAGTTGTAATTTAAAAAAATTGCTTTTAAATTAGCATTACGCCTATTAACGTTGTTAGTAGATTTTTTATTCCAATTCTTTAAAAAGTTTTCCGAAACTTTTTAATGGATTTTATATAGAGTTTTGTTTATAAAGGAAGCTTGACAAAGAAAAAAAGTTTGTTAATACGACTCCTTTGAATTAATTACACACTTAAACTTTTAAATTCGACTGATTCGCAAACAAGTGTAAACAAATCACACGTGCAAATCTTTTTTGGATGACCGATAAAAGGTAAGTCGTAAACGCCAATCATTCAGTTCCTTGGAACAGATTAATTATCTGACAGCCGAAAAGTTAGCTCGGCGATTCTTACACAACACAAATTGTGCGGAAATTGTAATAAACTTTTGGGTCAAAACGTTTACCGGGTTGCCTCGCCGGCGAACTTTTCGTCCAAACTTTATAGCGACCTGATAAATCACTATAATCGGGAAGGAACCAATAATACTGCCGTTTGTAAAGTACTACCCAAGTTTCACTTGCAAACACTTGCGATGATTTACTGGACCCTTGTTAATTGAATATTTTATTAGTCGGGCGAATTCACTATGAAAACGACTGAAGCAATTGGCGCTTAGACCCTGTAAGATATTTACCATTGTATTAAAAATTTCAACTTTGTATTAAATTAAAGTGTTGAGTAGCGCGGATGGAAATTATCGCGATACTTTAGGGCACATAAATTAACGTGGAAATGTTTGTAATTTGCGAGGCGCAGCCCAGAGGGGACGACTGAGGGGACACTGGGTTTAAGCTGGAAAGATATTAACGTTTCAATCTATATTCCCAAATTTATTCAGGATAACGTAAAACAATGTGTCTATGTCGACCGGCAGAGTGACAGCCGAGCTGGGCTCATTTGAATAATACATTCGAGAAGAACCACCCCCTGGTTCACCTGCTGGGAAAAAGGTGGATGCCTCGAGTCTTTCAAAGAATACCGTGAACAAGTTGTACAATATAGGATCATGACATTGTTTCATTGTTTCCAAGATAGAGGCACCTAAGCAGTGGATTAAAAAAATGTTTAAAATAAAATTTACCTTGGCTAGGTTTAAGCGAGATTTTTCCAAGTGTCCATTATTGTCAGATTTTTTGCGCCTTTGTTGTCGGGAAAAGCGTGAATGTCACTCAACCGGAGAAGAGATTTCAACGGCACGGATTGAAGGCTTTTCAGTGGGAATGAACGCCACGTGCACATACAAATGGTCGATTTTTTGTTGGAACAGGTACGCGGAGAGGTCTCAAGGCTTACAAATGACCCACGGCGCCCGCAAAATTCTTTTCGGAAAAATTTACGCGGAAAATCTCGAAGGCGAAAAGAGCTCCGGCGACACGTATCGCTCGAGCTTTATTGACTGTGAAAACGGCATAGAAATATTTTAAATCGCTTCGGAGCAATCCTTAAGAGCTTTAGTGTAAATAACCTTTCAATAGGTAAGTACAACTTTAACCGTTAAAATAGTATTAAACTTACCTATCATGAACGCAGCTTATTCATTTTAGTGATTTCAGCAATAATCTGTAACAAAAAAGAAAGAAATTTAATATAAATTATTAAATAAGAATCTTATAAAACATTAAATAGCACTAGGAATTATTATTTTTAATAAATACGTATTAAGTAGCTAATTAATGAATACAGCGAATTGAAAATATACACATCAATTCACAATTTATTAACTTCAGTATGGTTTTTGGGAAATTTAATTCCAGATTTATTCTAGGATTGAAGCTATGCATGCAAGAACAAGAGTATTACATAGTAATGATTTGTTTTCATGCAGGTACTCGCAGTTGTTATTACTGTATTTAATTTAATCTTATTGTTTCTATACATATATATTTTTTAATGTATTTTGTTAGCATGTATTGTTGTTTCTTGGTGCAGAGCGTAAAGCTGTTAAACCTTTAACAGCTTTACGCCAATACACTCTACTTTGTACTTGTAGAAAAATAAATATGATAACACTATGTTCATGGTACAAATGCTCACCTTTATCCTACTTTACTATACTCATAAAAAAATCAAGCATATGCTTGTTTTTATTTATTGCATAGGGACGAAATGCTCGCTCTATTATGTCATATATCTAAGTTTCTACTACATTATAAGATGGTTTTGCAAACTTATATATATGAGACAGTAAATATGATACCCCATACGTATATATAGTGTTATTTAGATGAGTAGTGGTATGGAAGAAGGCACGCACAATGTAAATAAGCTTGGCGTGGCATATGCGAGTTAATGTTTTCCGAGGGAGTTTCGGTTGACGTCCCTGTCGTAGTAGCATCTTATCATGCGAAATATATGGCAGGGAAATTTCCGGGGTCCAACTCTATCGCAACTCTATAAACGCGGTCAATACGCACATGACCTAAATAAACATGCACACGGACGCCGGGAGACGATTCATGGAGATTCTGATAGCGAGGAAGAAGAATAATGGACGCGCATATTTACATCGTAGAGAGAAGAGAGATAACAGCATGAAATAAAAGAAGACAAGTTACAGCATCGGCGAAGATGCAGACTTAATAGTGACAGTTAGAATGGAGCAATAATGATCGATTGGAAATGTATACGTCTAATCAAACAGAGATCGTTATAATCTAGCGACGGTATCGTCAGAAGGGTAGCAACTTTATAAATATTGAGTTTTGTAAACGTTTTGAAAGTTGTAACAAGGCGGTCGTCGTCGGTTAGGAGTTGGAATGGATGACAGTTGAGATGAGTTTGGGCGACAAAAGGATTTGATCCGATGAGTGTCCCCTCGCTCATTCTGACGAGTCAAGTTTTGACGAGTTGACGCCACCGGTAACGCGATTACCCTAATATCATGGCGCTCTTGAAAGTTTTCTCGCCTGTCAAAACATTTTTCTTTTTTAATTTTCAACCTTAACAATTTCATATTTTTTTCGAGCGCAAATAATGTTTTTTAACGTATAGTTATACCTTCGCCCGGAACCAACTTACAACGACTCAAAATAAATTAGATACGGAGAGTAACGCTTATTGGAAACGTTGTAGAAAAATTGTAGATTAATACTATTCTACTACTCCGTTTAAGACTGTTTGAATTAATAATATATTAACATCTAAAATAGTATATATTATATATACATTTTCAGTTCTTAATCTGATCCAATAAATTTTGTTTGACGCTGGTTTTATCTGGACTAAATAACTCTATTATTATTTTTAAATAAATTAATGGAGATAGAATAAAGTATATAAAACATTATTATTTACAGCTATATTGTATTTCTATATTTTAAGTTGATAAAACCGAAATAACTCCTATGGGGCTCTCAAGTACCTGCAAAATTTGTTATAATTAAGAGATCATTCTAACGATCATTTGAACTAGTGAAAAGAAAGATCAAAAGGTTCAAAAGTTGGGCCACACACAGCTATTTCACAACAATAGAAAAAGAGATCTTGAGATTTTCGATATTAATAGGTATTATGTCACTAATAAGTACCGCTGAAAACCACTTTTTGTTTAAAAAGGATACGCGATAGACAATATGTTCTACTCTGCGCATAATATGATTGTTTTTATATATTTTATTTATCTATCACCGGATCTGGACTGCTTCTATTTTAAAGCGTAAACCATTAGGTGGGTGTATCGAATTGGCTCAGAGACAAAATATTACACTGCATTGCCACAAAGTACATCAGTGAATGATCTAGCTCCACTAAATCACAACCGACAATAATACAACTCGACTTCTATGGATTGCCATTTCAACACGATCACCTGATAGCGGTATCTCTATTTTTCTATATATTTGGTAATTAAATATGTTTATAAAATCAACCGGTAGCAGCTTTTTCAGCGTCTATTTGGCTGTAAAGTTACACCCTTACGGCCTTAAGACCCGAAACTACATTAAAGTGCGATTCTGGGAGTAAACGTATTTACGTCTTTAAATGTTTTAGTCAGTAAAAAGTGCCTCATACTAAAAGCCTGTAAAAGCAACTGAGTTTTATGGCATAGATTTGGTGAAATATAATTCTTCACAAGACTAAAAAATCAGTTTATTACAGAATTAGGAATATATGAGTCAAATATAGTATACATACATACAAAAAGTCACGTAAAATCAGACAGAGATTTTTTATTAATGATTATGTATTCAATATTCATATTTTATGTTTAATTGCTTTTATTATTTAAATAACATAAAAAACCATAGAAATTGCCACTTATAAATAGATAG
This sequence comes from Plectrocnemia conspersa, assembly GCF_051122295.1. Taxonomy (NCBI): domain Eukaryota; kingdom Metazoa; phylum Arthropoda; class Insecta; order Trichoptera; family Polycentropodidae; genus Plectrocnemia; species Plectrocnemia conspersa. The sequence goes on from NW_028277176.1 coordinate 19,051,967, forward strand.
CAATGTAGCAAAAAACGTTGAATTTAACTTCCCATACAAGACAGGCTGCTAAACGAGTAACGGAATCGCGTCTTTTGTATAGTTGGTTTTCACACATCTTTAGTGATTTGTTTGTTCGCACGAAAGTAGCAAACACTCGTTAGAATATGACTAATTAACACGTCGGTTTGTTAATCAACCGAGCAGAAGAGTAGACCAACTATCAATGGTTCCGTTCTTTAAAAATTCACACTCAAAAAATTCAAACTGCCCGGCGATATAAGATGAAAATCTAGCGTCTAGTCGCCGCTCAAAGGCGAGCCATTAACTTGAGTGCTCTTCACTTCAAAAGAAAACGATGAAAGCAGTTTAAAAAGTCATGCGTTGCTACTCGTTTCTAAAAAAGATTTTTTAAAATGCGCCTTGCATAGATTTGGGTCATGGAGCTTTCAGAAATATGGCAATAAATTAACCATTTGCTCATATACGTGCGGGTTTTTAAGTTACTCAAATTCACCCCGCATATTTAACTACCTTAGCATATAATAAAGTAACGCACGAAACTTACGCTTCCGGTTCGCCTTATGCAATTTTACGATTGTGACGATAAATTATCATTTGGCATAAACTATGGGCTTAATGATGGGTTATTAAAGGTCCAACTGGCGCGTTGGCGTTTTTTGTGCTTTCGACCGTTGCCACGTGGGCGAAACTGCCTTCTAATAGTATTCAATCAGAACATGTGTTGTTACGTGAGAGTGGAATAAAAACCTTCAGGAAACGAGCACAAAGGGAGCTAAAATCCGAGCGAAACGCCAGAGTCGAATAATGGCTTTTTGGCCCTCGAAAAAGTTCGAGGGTGCTTCTGGTGTGATTCAAAACAAATATGATTACCGGAGAGACTGCTATTTCGGTCTATATATTTTTAGAGTAACTTATGGTAACATATACATGGCAAATTGATGAAATATTGAGTAAAGCTTAGGTATTATTTAAGTTTTAACCGCGGTAAATTGTTCTCGAGTTCCAATGGTACTTTCTCTCACTCTGAAATTTCCCACGGTAGATTGATCCTAGGTTATTAATATTATTGTAGAGCCTTTCGGGTCATTGGCATTCGCCGTGTGACACGAGGACAGTTTCGCAAGAGTTGCTTATCCAATTACGCAGACACTCTCTAAGAGTACTCTCATACCATCCCCTGCATTAACGAGTTGATGACCCTCGACAAGACAAGGGAGCGAATCTAAGCAAACCGAAATGCCTTCACCTACTCGTATTTTACATATTTGGATGTAAAATAAAATATATTCATATAGATATATATATACAAAACAATCATTAAAGCATCTTAAAAAAAAGCTGTGAACTCTATTCAACATAGGTTCAAGTAAAGATTTTTAAATGTAAATACTGTTTTTTTTAATGATAAACTATTGTACTTTCAGTAACACATAATAAATTAAGTAATAAAAAAGGCCTGAACACTTATCTTTTTCCACAGGACTAAATTACGTAGTATCAGATTCAATAGCGTTGAATCAGCGTTAAATGATGGTATTGTTTTGATATACTTACTTATGTAAGTTAGTTAAAAACAAATATAAATGTATTTATTTATTGTAATATATTGCTTTAATTGTAAATACATAATGTATTAAAATATATTTTTATGTTACACTGCTATTTTTTTGAAAACTTTTAGAACTTTTTTTGTGATAGATTATAATTTTGAGTTGAAAAATATGACCACAGCAATGAAAATTATAATTTTCTGTTCAATACACATGTATTTTATATTACATATATCTCCCTTTAGTATAACTGTATAGGAAAAAAATCGATTTTGTACACCCAAGAGAGTTGGAGGAGAAAATGTGTAGCGCGTCCGCAATTTCGGCGTTAAGTTTTATCATGGTTGAAAACGCCGTTTTATGGGCATAACTTAATAGGCAAAAGGGCTGTAACAACAAGCGTTCTGGATATTAAGATTATTAATGTGAAGGAAACATTTCCACGGAACAAAATAGGGCACAATCGAGAGTAGACTGCGTCTGTGTCCTTAACAATAGCGTAATGATACAAGCTCGCTAAAGCGTAAATTTATGAAGTTGTTTTCTCGACAACAGTGGACCGTTAACGTTACTCGCATTTATCACGTGGCCTATGTGTGCGCTCCTGTGCTATAAAATTTTGTTTATATAAGATACATAGACAGGTAGCTAACGAGGCTATGTTCTCTTGTAAACTAGAAATTTGATAGAGGTGTTAGAATATAAGTAATGAATAAATAAAATATTTTTTTTGATTCAAAATATATTATTATTATATTTTTTAAATATTTTTTGTACAATACTTTTTTACCCTTAGTGCGAATGCTCTAACAGAGATCAAATATAATAATACCGTTTAGCAATAAGGAAATATTAAAAAAAACAACGATTGAAATGCGAGCAACATTAAAATGAAATCAATTTCACGCTCCATGATATTTCGATATTGTGAGAACGTATTAAACTAAAGCAAAAAATGTAATAAATACATTTTTATGTTTAATTTTAATTTCCTGGTACAAAACACTTTAATTATAAACACGTGATATTATTGAAATTAGACTTGAATCTGACGTAGTAAATAGCAACTATTTCAATTATTAAATATCATTTAAATCAACAAACTGAAAGAAAAATATCTCAAGATCACTGTTGATATTTAAATAAGAAATATACAAGTTTATTAGACACTTTTAAACTAATTATATTTATAGAAATTTGAAACTAATCAGAGTATCATTATCTTTTGTATGCATAGAATCGTACGTGCATTCAAAATTTTTTCAGATAAATACAATTTTAAATTTTATAAATTATTATATTTTAAAACAACGTTTTGCAAAAACGGTTCATTAATTCTAACATTAATCATCATATCTAATATTGTATTTTTCAGTTATCTGATTATCTGTAGAATAAAGGGTTATTATCCAAGTTTTTATAATATGCAGGTTTACTTTCTATTGTTAAATAAAATAAATATACTAGAATATTTGATTTGGCAGTTCTTTTGGATTCATATGGCTTAATAGTTTAATTTAGTAAAAAAAACATAAAAAATAATTCTAAATAAACTCAAGGATCAATTACTTTTTATTTTATTACATATAAAATATATAAAGCAATTATCGCCAACGTTATTTAGCAAAAAAATAATCTGAAAATTTTCATATGGCTATAAAAGTAATTGTGTATCATGTGTGTATATTTACAAAGCGAATTAATATATATTTTTTCAACCACACATTGCCATGGCAATGGGGGTCGTAGCGCGAAATTGTCGTTGGGGCGAGCTTTTTGTCGTTAATGAAAAGCGTTTAAGCCAAAGCCAAAAAACTAAATGTTTCACCAGACGATAATGAATACATAACAATGCTTTTACAGCGCGGTCGTTTTTATAATCATAACCCCTTTTGTATTCTTATTCAAATTGAATTGGCCTCGCCGATGTTAATTTTTTAACAACGGGTTAAAATAACCCGACGGGGGGTTAACGGAACATCCCCATCGGTATACAAGTATCTGTATGGATAATATATATTACGGCAGTAAAGTTAAATTATTTATTGAGCATGCTGCGTGCTCGCGAGGGCCCCGAAGAGGTTAAAAGGGTGTTGCAGAAGAAAAGCTTTCCATGAATAACCAACGAAACTGGAGTAGTGAATCATTTTTTTGCGCACTAGATATATCGCAGAACTGGCCTTTGAATCTAGGACGATTGTTATTTTTTTGTATCTCACTTTTGCTAGAAATATATTTATAATAAACATATATTTTAAACTTATTATCGACATAACTTATTTATTCTAGGGGTCTCCTTTGCACTGCGAATAGTAGAGAAAAAACTTGATTTTTCGTTCGTTGCTGTATTGAAATTTTGACGCGCAAACAAGATTTTCCCGAAACGTAATTACAAAAAGCCCCAGACGTATTTTGGCTTTGGCCTAAACAAAGAAAAGGAGAGATCGGTATGTTTTGCCACTCTTATACACGTGAATGTGTCTAATACCTATACATACATACATATGTATATTGCGTGTATACATTTGTGAAAAAGTCGAAAAACGAGCTCGCGCCATTAGCCACAGGTTTTTCTTCTTTCGAGTTCGCATTTTCCAGAGGCACGAGAGTAATGTAGCGCGCCGGGTTTTTCGGCGATGAAAGATTCGAGAAAAAATAACCTAAACAGTTGCTGCGACCATTGAAGTGAGAATAAAGTACACCAATGCCTACACGTGACGTAGTTTTCCCGCCGGAGAATTCTGACGCCTTTCCGTAGAAGCTTTTCCGGAATTTCCGGGGAAAATACTGGCGATGTATTGAGCCTGTTCTTCGATTTCAATATGTAAAGTAGTATTATTTGTGTAATATACACATTTCTTTGGAATACATTTAATATAATTGTTAAAAATAAGTAGTGAGTCTTATATACATATGTATAATATATTACTCATGAAAAATACAGCATTTTTACATACCTAAGATATTATTGTATACTGTGAGTAAATGATTTTTGAATTACATTTATAAAGGAGACTAATTATTGATTAACAGGAAAATAAAAATTATAAATAATAAATAAAAATAAATAGAGTAGATAGTGACAATGACCATCAAAAATCAGTCTGTAAGTGGTCTAGAACTGGTTTAAAATATATTATAACAGAAAGTTCTTTTTAAATTTATGTGGGACACTTTTTAAGTAAAATATAATAATATATTTGTGATCATGGCACAATTTTACATTAAAATAAGGTTATTGAACTTGCACAAAATATTATTGAGTGTAATCCAGAAAAAACCGATGTTTGAGATTAAAAATAAAATTATCAATATGCATCTAGATTATTTAAAGCAAAACGTGTAATAAAAATTAATTGTATTTTTATTAAAAACTTTCTGTGCTTAGATTTTTATAATGATTTTTACTTTAAACTGTTACAATATAGATTATAATCGATCGTTTAGCAACAACTAAATCTCATATAAATACCGAGTAGGTATATTTTTATTCACTGTGCGTAAATATAACACATCCATTCGTTTCGGCTTCTTTCATGTCGACTCGGTTGCAGTTAACAACACAACGCGAGGTGCATCCCAAATGCAGTTTTTTCACTCGGTTAAATTGCACACACACATTCGCATCACGTATGTGTGGAATCGCGCACATTTCGCCTGGCGCTCGCCCGGGGCGATAAATCGTCGAAATCCTCGCGCGGAATTCGCGATTCGATATTAAAATGTACAGGAACGTGGAAGAAGAATGGGGAGATGAAGCCCGCTAGATATAACGTAATATAGTGTTATACGCGAAAGAATCTTTCATCCTTGACATCGGGCCTGAAAAACTGTTATATAATATGGGTTATTAACATTTTAAGAAGCGCTTATACGAAATACTTATATGATTCATAAACCGAAAGTATATATAATATACAATAAATTAAAAACTGATATCTCTAAATTCCATATTTTGTGTATGATATATAAGTTACGCGCCCCAGCTCCTCATTTACTATAACAGCACGAATGTATGTTCAACGAGAGTCAACGAAATACAATCGCATACCGTCGACTTCAAGTCGTGTAGTTGCGTATAATCTTTCAATATATATATTAGTATACAGCCTTGACTAAATAATGGGGCACCCCTTAAAATTGTGTGTAACTCTTTACAAATGCATAGTCTGACCGAAATATTTTAGCAGATAGTTTTAATCGTAAGTCTGAGATCTATACAAAGAAATTTGTAGTTTTAAATTTTTCCCTTGAGTTTTAAAAATATTGCAGGTCTAATTGTAGTCTCGCTTAAGAGAATGAAATGTTGATTTTGGCCTTTATTTGTCGTTATAATTATTTTTATTATTATATAAACATTAAAAATACCAAAAAACGCGAATTAAGTGAAATTAAAGAGCTAATATAATTTTATTGACAAATTTTTTATTGAAAAATAGTAAACAGATTAATTGTTTACGACACGCTGTTCGAAATGCTTTGAAACTAAAGGCAACTGCCCAGGAAGGTCGAATATTGGTTCGCGAGTACCTTAAAAATCGTCTAAAAACGTCTTCAAAGCTAGCTGGTGAGGGATCTGCAGATGGAGGGGCATCCATTTTTTTGTGGACAATGCGAAGAAGGCTCAACAATGTGAAACTCAGAGGTTGTAAAGTCTGACACAAACAATGGCTTTCAGAAATAAATAAAAACAGAAGTTTAAAGAGAGCCCGAAAACACCGAGATTGGACATCTGCGGATAAGGCGAAAGTCATTTGGTGCGATGAATCCAACTTTAGGATAATTTTAAACTAAAATTGGTTAAAATAAAAAAATATTAAAAACCTTATTTGTACAATTATAAAATCGCGTATAGACGCTTCTTTCAAGCTATCGACATAAACTTGACGAAGTTTACTACTCGAAGAAGTCTCCGTTATTATATTATTATATTAATAAATTTCGAACGAAATAAAATTATATATTGGGTAATTTTAAATTAAAATTAATTTATTGTGAATCTTCCGTTAGGACATGACAGGCAACTGACCGAGTAAACACAATCAACAACTAATAAGTAATTAGTTATAGACTAGACTTAAATCAAAGATCTATTTTATTAATAACAAACTATTATTACACCTTACAATAAATATATTTCACTTCAGATTTTATTTTAATTATTCATAACGACATGTATCGGAGAGATAAGAATAAGCTAAGAAATCTTTGTGTGATGATTAGGGATTCCAATCCCGGGCCAAAATTTTGATCCCGGGATTTCGGTATTGCAATTAGTCGATCCCGGGATCCCGGGACCAGTCCCGGGATAATTTTCATGTTTTTTTATCGATAAAAATAATTTAAAATGAATAATACAATATATTTTTACATCTGTTTTTTATAACGTACAATACATAAAATACGTATAATTTTAGTCTTGGACTTAAAATAAAAAATAATATAATAAAAATAAAAAAGGGAAGGTCTTATATATTTATTTGAGAAGAAAAAAATGAACTTTTGACAATGTATGCACATAGGTATGTACATTCATAGACAAAATTAATTGAAAACATTATTTTGAATAAAACTCACGAAGTAACATCAAAGCATCAAGTGTTTTATCATTTAGCCTTGATCTGATTTTAGTTCCTAAGCAGCCTGCTGCTGAAAAAGCACGTTCAGACTCACAGCCTCAAAGATTCACAGATGACACGTGCAACTCGCGCAAGTTTGTACACGAAATATAACGATGTTGTCAATAATAATTCGATTGTGCTTGATAAATCAACCAATCCGAAAAATTCGGGATTATGTTTTATAATCCCGGGACTCATCGGGTATTTAAAATCGTTCGGGATCCCGGGATTGGAATCCCTAGTGATGATCAATCAATATAAAAATTATATAATAATCACTAATTCCGATCTCATATGTATATATGATAGAAATTGAAAAACACTAGAGTGCAACAAAGTAAAAAAATATTAAGCTAGTTTAAAAAAGCTAGGTTGTGTTGGTGATTAGATTACATTTAATAATAAATAAAAATAAGTAAATTTTCTAGCAACTAAACTATGAACCAAAATTAAAAGCCACCCTCTATTTAAATGCATTTTTGCTTATCTTATTAATTAATATAATTTTGCAGTTAATTTGAGCTATGTATATATCATTTTTAATGCAGCTATTTTAAAGCATCATAAATAGTATCTTTTCAAAAACGGTTTAAAATCAAGGATCCTCTAATTCATTATTTTATTGAAAGACCTTTTTGTATGAATTTTTTTATAAGCCTTTCTTTATATTAATATATTTTCATTTTTTTGGTTTAATTACATCAATATAATTTTGTGTGGTAGCCAAAGTAAAATGATAAGTTAAAAGTAGTCCAAGTATATATATTTAATGTACATCTATTACATAATTGTATTATTGTAGTGCTATCGTCACCCTCAAAATGAACAACAATTATACAATAGAGCTTAGACATTTTCAATTCATTCCACTAATCGCTCTTTAGTGTGTGGACAAATAAATATTTACAATATACACACTGAATGCGGGCAAAGTGAAATGGCCACAAAAACGGCGTTTCGACAATTTGTAAAGATGCAATCGCATTACGGGCACCAGAGAATTATGTGTGGTTCACTTTTTAACCATGCGGGTTAATTTATTAAACGTGACGGACCGAATGGTAATTTAGATGCTTTATGGGCGGTTTGTTGATTGAAAACATCACAAATTGTGCACTAATGACACAATGAAATAATTGCTAGCGATTAATCTATGTTTTCATAAAGCTCGTTTTTTACATAGCATATATGTTAGTATAGAGGGTAAATTTTAACTAATATATTTCATACTCCAATAAAATCAATTTGAACGCTTGTCGAAGTTAAATTAATTTCAACAGCATAAGTCTGTTTAATAAGCGATATCGGTTTTGCGATATTAAACGCGGCGCGTCTGAAAACATTATACCGTTTGATTGAAAGTTTTGAGGGTTCAATGTTAAATGTATAATAGATTTGAGGAAAAATCGTTTAGGTCTAATCTGACCTATCGTCGATAATTAATGTCGAATCGGGGAGTTTTATCGGACATGTGCGCTCACAATGGCTCTGTATAATGTTTCCGTGCCGAAATTGAATGGCCCCCCCTCGTACCACCGGCCCTGGCGCAATTTGTCCACAATGGTACTTATTCCGTTCAAAAGCCCGTAATAATAACATAATTGAAAATTATTGAATAGTTTTTCACCGTCGGTGGGCTCAGCACTTTCCGACTCACAATGCACGAATCGCTCGTTTCGAGTTGATCTCTCTTTCTCCCTTTCTCTCGCTCTCAATAACGTCAATCGAATGTGAACTCGTGACAGCTGTCTAATGGCGTATTTTGGCAATTTTCGATTTTAAATCAACATTTTTTGTACGGGCGATTTGCCCATGAAAAAGTATTTTGGGTGGGTATTGCGATGAAACATGGTAAATCATTATTTATTAACGACAGTTTCATCCCGTTGACATATTGTCGGGTTCTTAGTTTATATTTTGTGAAAAATAAAATAGTTTAAAAACAATCGGAATCAAATGTTTTGTTAAACATTACTAATATAAATACAAAAAGCATTTGGTGCATTGTATTGAGAGACATATCAATAAATTATTGATATGTTTATTATATAAATTATTTTAAGTTTATTATGCCTAAATTAAACAATTATAGTAGTAGCGAATATAAAATTAGTCAATTATATTGTTTTGAAATTTAAATTAAATATATATAAATAGTTCTATTTTATAACATAGTAATAAAATAAAATACGAAATACGAAAAGTTAAATACCGGCGTCCGCATCTACCGCCTAGCTACGGTGTCTCGCGACAGTGAGACACCAAAGTTATTTGTATTAAAATTTCATTTCGCGTTTGAACTTATTACAGCACCATATATCTTAATTTTATTAGTAGATTATTAATCAAGACTCTTTAAAAAATATATAAAGCTATAAAAATAAGTAATTATTTTATAATTATTGTATTTTTTGATCAACTAAATTGAGATTTTTGTAAAACATATATTATACATATATGTACATACATATGTATATAACCAAGGCTTTACTTCGGACATAAATATGAGTTTGATTTTCTTTAAACATCCATAAATACGTTTTATACACCCATAATATAAAGTATATAGATATTTATGCCGTATACCTTTGCTTTATATGCGTTTTTGGGGAGAACGGAAACGCTGAGGCTTTGTTGCAAATACGTGCCATTGAAATCGTTGCATTTATATTACACAAGCAATGCAAAAGACACCATAAATTTTACCAGCAATCTATTTTATAAATAAAATATATCGATATGTAATACGTATATATATACTAAATATAATATCAAGTGTCCACAGTTTTGTTCGTTTAATTTTTGATAGAGACAAGCGACCATATTAGCGGATCCTTTTTTCGTTTCGTTGTTAACCGCAACCGAAATTGGACATTAAAAATTTACAAAAATAGTTCTTTTTTTGGGGGTGTGCGTTCAACCCATTGCTAAATAACAACCCTCATGTTTGTTTGTGCGTATTTTCGAAATAAATATACGCCGACCGGCAGATGTCTCGCACACAGGGACCGCACCGTCCCCAATTCGCTCGACTAATTTATTATCAGAATATTTATCTGAGGGTGAAAATGGGTCCGAAGTCACTCCCTTACAATGTTTATTGTTGAGTTTTTATTTGATTTATTTGCGGCTATTTTTTAGTGCGAATATAAAAAAATATACTATATAATAAAAGAGGTCGGTTGAAAAAAAATTACAACTTAATATATGGAGCTTTGTTCGAGTGTCAGAGCTGTGATATAATTTATTACTTAATAATAATACGTTTAATGAATATTTTAAAAGTGCTCTGTATTTGAAATTTAAATCACAATCACAACAGGATTTTCCAGATTTTTTATACGTGATTTATTATAGAGTGTAAAAAGTTTAATGGTAAAATCATATCGATCTACTTTAAAATACTTTAAATAATCTATAATATATTGACACTACATCACGTTTTCCTTATATAGATAACCTGATTTATATGTAACATTACGGTAGTCTGATTGATTTATATTTAAAATTACACAATAAATAACCAATTTAAAACGCCATTTTTCATTGACAGAACGTGTACTAATATAATGATTTACATCTGAATTCGACATTCTTTAAACTTTATATTATTAACGTCTGATATATGCTTATTGTATCTTTAGTTAGATACACCTAATGCTTTATTAGTTCAGTGGATTTCGCTGAAGGCCATAAATTTCAGCAATGATTTGACTGTGTTGAAAACCTGTCATTTTCAAATAATATGAGAGGAATTCTGCACTCAGTATTTTTTATGTACGTATATGATATATACGTATTATTTTTAATAAAATTAATACTCTTGATGTGTACTTACATTCATAAATAGCAGAATATATTACATGTTATAAATGCGGTTCATTCATTACCTGCAACAAAAAATATATTTAAGGTTAGTTATATGCTTAATATACGATAATAAATAAAAAACACGTTATTGAGTAATTAGTAATAATAATCTAAATATTTGTTTATTTTTATCACTATGTATTAATTACAATAGTTCTATTTATATAATTCGACATAACCAATCATCTCCAAAACAATTAATCGGCATGACAAATATGACAGATAATGCCTGGAATGCGATAATCGCAAATCACGAGACCCACTAATCGCGTCTAATCAAACCGAAACGTTAATACATAGATCAGGATAATATATTTGAGAGGTTGGTTTCAAATACGAAGGATTCTTAAACACAATAACCAATATTAAACTGAAGATTTAACTGCGGTTCTTGGTATTCTCCGCTAATGGCCAAGCAGTTCAAGAACGCACATTTGCGTCTGCATACTAACGACTCTTTGGCGATTTTGCACCGTCGCAAAATGCAATTTACAGTCGCAGACGTTCGACTGAGTACTGATTCTAAAATTGGACGTGAAAGAACGCGAGATTTACGACAATATTGTTAGCGGAGTGTGTTGAAATGCCGTAACAAATTCGAACAAATATAGAATCGTGTGTGTGTGTAAGATTTTATTATGGTATTGTATTATTGTTTGTAAGTATGTTGTGCACGTTAACTACTTTGTTTTTGTATTATATAAACGCTGTGGCACAGTCATGTGGAATCAAGTAAAGCAGTATATAATATATCACAATCTTGTTAAGGGAGAATCAAACAGCTGTTATTTTTTTAACAGCGAGCTTTCGCATTCACGTCAGGTTGTAACGCCTGAATTATTTTTAAATGGTCCAGATCTGACGATACAAGTACAAAGTAGATCCTTAATTATTTATTATTACATTTAAATTTCTGTAATAAATAGTCTGTTTCTCTGATCATATGAGTTTATTTATTAATTTTGCTCCCCCATGCAGATCTGCATTTATAAAAAAAGTAAAAATCGACCTCAAATAATGAATCTGAACTAAACTACAGATGTTCGAAATGTATATACTGATGTATTTTAGGTATAATTTCCTTCGGCTCTTTTTATACATACAATAAATAGAAGCGGAACATTGCCTTCAAAAGCACTTTCACAGAAAACATTATTATTCAAAGGGACAAATTGTAGTTTTTTATTTTAGATATTAAACATGAAAGGATATATTCAACGAAAGTCAAATAATAGCAGTAGGTTTAGGTATTCGATCTGAATTTACATATCGAATACCTAAAGAAGAAGTAAAGAAATTACGAAAAATCAACACCAGCTGAAGTATATAAAAAGTCATAATATAAATGCTTGATAATCGAGTGTTTTCACCGCGATGGCACGATTTTGTTGCTTTAGACCTGGACTGGAAATCAACTATATGGCAATCCTGAGCAGCAAAGAAAACACGATTAATTATCAGACAAATATTTTTAATAATTTTTAATGCCTAATTCAAATATTTCGCATAAATATGATATCAGAAAAATGTTGCAGCGGTGGCTAATTGTTATATTTATTTGTAGCATTTAAGGGTTAACTCGTACCTATTTTTATTTATTCAAAAAATTATATTTCGATGATAAAAAATAAAAAAATTGCCATTTTTGTCATGAGGCCCGGAATCATTGTTTTCCCAGGGCCCGCTCTCTAGATGAACTATATTTTAATTTAAGCAAAACATTCTTGTGCATACTTTATTATTCGAAAATCAACGCGCAGAGTTCCATAAAGGCTTACAGTTTTCATCCTGCTTTAAATTTACGGTGGCGATGATTTTCGGCAGCAGTATTTTTTCTAACAGTATACAGCAGATCACTTTAGCGGAAACTTGTTATCTTATAAATTCATTTAAAACAAGAAAAATATTGATAAACATTACATATAACTTTTTCTCAGAAATAATTAGAATTTTGTTTCACTGCTTAACATGAAATAAAATTTCTACGAAATTTTCTTACCGCAAACTCTCATTGGGTCAAACACATGGTTCGCTTGTAAACACAGCTCAAGTATATTTTTGAAATACCTTATTCTCCGAAATGATCGCCACTAAAATGTGCATTATTAGTCGCAAGTCCGCAATAATACTAAACGAGCTTTTAATACCTCAGCGCAGATGCGCACTTCTGGACACATCTGCATGATAATAATACCTAATTTCATCGAGCATCGTTATCGCAATATACAGTTATAGGGCCGAAATCATACCAAACGATATATCAATCATTCAGTAATATCTATCTGGCGTGGGCAAAAAGGGTCTCCCCCGGTCAGATTACGTCTAAGTCTCCCGTTGTGGGGTAAATAAAGAATGGCCACGACGACGATCCATTACCGTAGATTTTCTGCACTTCCGCCGGAGATGGATGCCCTTTTTTATTTTCAATCCTCCTTCCTTCAATTTAGCACAACAAATAATGCAGCGCGTCGGTGCATGCAACGGTCCCTTTATATCCTTTGTGATGTTATTGCGTTTTTTGAAACTGCACAATCGAGTAAAAGGCAATTTTTCATCTTTTGAACAAGCGCGGATATAATAGAGCAGGAAATGAATGAAAAATAAGCACAGAATATTCATTCATAAAAAAATTTAGGTAACCAGAAGCGAACTTCTGTTGAAATTAAATATGAAGGAACAAATGTAACATTTGTTTTTTTCACATCATGATAAACTTAATTTTAGTTCTCTTTCAGACGCACATCAATGCACCAATGTACAATAACAGGTCTTAAAAATAAAATACATAAAAAATAATGAAATTCGAAATAAGCTTAAATATAAATATAATAAAACTATTTGTGAATTTGGGAACAAAAATGTTTTTTTAAACTATTGTGATCTAACAGGCTACCCCAATGCGTCACGATTTTCAAAAAGCAATACATAGTATAGCTTGTCATTAAAAAATAATTTAAAATTTTATTTTTATTACAATATGTCCAACAACCCATACATTTATTTAAAATTTTATACCATATGCGCTTTTCTGACATAAGTTAAAACCAAGTTTATTTAATGCGACTTATTTAATATAAAAATTGTAGTACATTTAAAGAAAATATTGATTAAGAACTCCTTTTATAAGGTATTAATTAGATCAACAAGTGCGTAATTTTGCACCAGGTGATATCAAATATGGTTTGGAATTCTGATAAATTTTAAAATGCTATTCATGCCACTTAAATTATAAAATGCTAGTCTGTTTTGACTCCCTGAATTTTCGTGGGCGTTTGCCCCATGTTTATATACGCAGCAGGATCGGTTTGCAATTTCTCAGTCGAACAGCCAACATTAAAAAAATCAATATGGTCAAAGATCGCTTTACCGCATTTGGTCGCGCCAGCCAGCGTTGCGAAAACCGAACCCGTGTTAAAAATTAATGTGAATCGACGATTTAACCCTTTCGGCGTTGTGTTTACGGGTCAAAAGCACGGGTTTATGGTCTTTCGGCGTGAATGGTTTTATTTTCACCTGTGGATAACGTCGGTCGCCTTTACACATAAATATAACGAACGACAAAGAACTAGATGACGCCGCCACCTGTGCCGCATTACTCAAACTAATGGCCACCCTAAGACGTTTTTGTGTATACTTATTTATAGGATTAAAATGGTGTTTTTACTTAAATAATTCACGGAAAACGTAAGCTTCTTCTTTCAATTTTAAAACGCATTATCCTAATGAGCAGCAATTTTAATTAGTATTACTGCGTCTAATACACGTCTCAATCTCCTTATGTTCATGTTGAATAATTATATTGAACAGAACGGATTTTAGTCAAATATGAATTGAAAAATTGATTGATTTGTGAAAAAAAAACCAAGAGAAAAATTGTTTAAGCGCCCAGTCGAGTTTTGCATGAGAAAGTAAGCGATTTAGTATTCGGTATATTATAAAATAATTAAATTGCACTATTTTGGAATGTCGCTATTATATACGCAACTTAAATCATAATAGGTAATTTATAGATGTATATTTTTTTAAGCTTATAGCTTTTAATTGAATAATATGAAATTGGTGTACTCGTACATATTAAGCAGCAATTATTTCGTTTTACTAAACAAAAAGTTAAAATCACGCGTATTTATCACGTTAATACATCGCTTAAAATAGAATTTTATGCTTACCTAGTTCGTTTACGTTTTGTACAAATAAGAAAATATTTGTTTTGAATCAAGGCGAGCCAAAAAGAGGCAAAAGGCAAACAGAAAAAAAACTGTGTAGCCGAGAATTGTAAAATGCGCGTAATGAAAAACTTGGAATATAACAGAAAAAATATATATAAGGAACTTTTTCAATAAAGAAGTGGAATTGCCCAATAAAAATGATGTAATAAAAAAGTAATAAAGTCGAAGTACACGCTGGAAAATCACTAGCGCACGCGTGTATGGGTGTATTTATATTTTTTTAACATGGATTATATCGCTTCCTACCTTTTCCGTCCCCTCAAAATAAATAATAAAAAAATAACACGGCTTAGATTCGTATATGAAATATAATTTTGTATCAAAAATAAAAAATATATTTATGGTAATGATTTGTTTATTTATTGATTTTTAAAATACATATATTAAACTTGTAATTTTATAGATTAAATAAAAAAGAATTATGCTAAGAGCTGTGCTACGAAATATTTATAAATCAACTAAAAAATCAATAAATGCATTTACATGATTGATTATGATACACTGCATTTTTTTATTGCAGCTATGTATGTGTAAAGCTGCAATTAGTTTTAAGCAGTCTTGCATTTTTTATTCTAGTGAATTTTAAAATTGTTTAAGAGTGCTAAGAGAATCATGTGGATATATCATATAATATATATATATATATATGTAGTCTAAATTGGTAAACAATAATTCAAAAAATATTTACGTACGTTAGCAAGAGCATATAAAAAATATAGTTAATATGTTTCTTATTTATACAATAAGAAAAAATAATAATTAAAAAAAACACTAAGGCCGGTTTCACATGTGCCGGGTGGATTTGCCCGGCACCGGGCCGGCGCCGTGTAGTGGGGATGGTGTTGTATGGGCTAATACCTATCATTTCAGACGTGCCGGACAAATCTACCCGGCGCCGGCCCGACGCTGACTGCCGGGTTGTCGCCGGCCGCGCTCACTAAACTGTCCGGCGCCGGGTACCGAGTTGAGTGTGGTGGGGGTAAAACTCAAACATGAACCGGGCCGTTGACAGTGATTGTGGTATCTTGTAATAAAATTATTAAATATATT
Organism: Plectrocnemia conspersa; assembly: GCF_051122295.1. Classification (NCBI taxonomy): domain Eukaryota; kingdom Metazoa; phylum Arthropoda; class Insecta; order Trichoptera; family Polycentropodidae; genus Plectrocnemia; species Plectrocnemia conspersa. Next base: position 19,068,290 of record NW_028277176.1, read on the forward strand.
CCTCGTGTTTAGGCAATAGCGGAAAAAATAGACCTCGAAATTTTAATTATATTAATGTAATCTCTTATAATTATCTTAGTAGAATACATACAAAAATAAAAAAATAACGCGAAATGTGTAAAATTACTTATGTGAAGCCGTTAATTCTAAATTACTGGCACCAGTTAACGGGGTATAGGTCGAGTTGGGAAGAAACCGGCCAGAAACCGGCCAGAAACCGGCCAGAAACCGGCCAGAGACCGGCCACGTGTGAAAGCTTTGTAAACGGCGCCGGCCCGGTGCCGGGTGAATCCATCCGGCACGTGTTAAACCGGCCTAAGTGGTTTTGTAGCGATTTGTATACCATAAATATCTTCAAATGTAATTGAACGATTAAAACAATCTGTAAAGATTATGTCTATTTATGTCTAGCCAAGTATAAACTTTTTAATAATAAATCCGTTGGTTTCGGAAAAGTTTGAAGTGTTTCGTCAAAGGGTTCATTAAAATATAAACGACATCGTCACAAGAAAACAGGAACCTTTTTTTTATTGCACACGTCTAATTTGAGGTCCAATCCGTACATATCCGGACAGTAAAAGCGCTTCTGAGCATTTTCGTATCAATTAGTAAGGCATTCGGCCGTTTATTTGTGCAGGTCGCCTCAGTCTTCTTTAGCGCCGTCCTAAAACACGTCCTCAATTAAAGGGACGTCCGTGGTCATAAAAGTGCTTTCGGACCGCCAAAGGTTTTCCGAACGCAGTTAATAGACTATGTAGGGAAGTTACAAAGAAGTTTAACCCTTTTTTATGCCATCAAAAATGGAATATACCTACGAGCTCGAAGCAGTAAAAATTCATTCTTTAGCGCAGAACTCGATCTCAATATGTATGGAGAGTTTACAAGTTAACATTTAAAAAAACTTCTGTTTGTAAAATTTTACAGATGTTTTTCTGCGAATTTAAAGTGCAAGGTAAAATAAATATTAAGTTAATAAGTGTAACTGTAATAAAATATATTTTAAAATATTTATTATCAATATTAGGACATACAATAAGTGGTTTTAAAATGAAAAATATTTGCACGTCATCTTTAAGTCATTTTAGACTGTTTATGTTATTCAACTGTCAATATGATGTGATGAAGAAATAGTTGTTCGCAATTAGTTGTGTGGAGATAACACATACATATGCACTATGTATGTGGAATTAAAATAAGACAATCATGCCAATCGCTTAAAGCGGCTTTATTATATAATCCCATTCCCCTTTTAACAATAATTTAATATGAGTGAAGCCCAAAATAAATATATGTATGTATGTGCAGGTAGATGAAAATAATTAAATAAAAAATATCGCATGTAGTCAAGAATTATATATAATAGATAATACATTTTTGATTATTGTAGCAGTTTTATATATTTAGAGCTCAATTTAAAATTATATGCGATTAATATTTTTAATTAAATTCTAAAATAAAGGGGATGAAATATATAAATCATTGATAAAGCTATCCACTAAAACCATATGAAGAATTTCAATCACATGCATGTGTGCTCTATAAAAAAGTGCGTGACGTTAATAGACATGCAACACCCTTTGACTTACGTCATTTATTAAAACGTCGGAAGTGCCACTCAAAATGTACAGCGCATGATTTTATTTAACACAATAAGGTCTCAACTTCATTGCATTTCCGGCGCCAAGTTGTTCATTTGGGTATTCTTATATTATAGTTAACTTTTTTCAATATACTATTGAAGTACATGCAAGAACCTAAGAAGATACACCAAATATCAGCTTAAGAGATTTATCTTTAAAATTTATCCTGTACCATGATTTAAAAAATCGACTATTAGGCGAAAATATTGAGAATCGCTACACACGATCGCAAAGCCGCAAAATCTGCACTTGCACAAGCCTGCAGCATAGCCGTTCGCCAAAGTTGTCCTACATCGGCGATACGCTGTGCACTTCCTAGTCTACGCGGTGCATATAAAGTGCGCGGCTTTGTGGGACACAATGCCGCGGCGAATTGCATTAGCGCCGTGTATGCATTGTGCGTCTTCTCTCTATCCGGCAATGCCGGTTAACCGACCGTGACGTCACACGCTATAGATCATTTCAATCTTATAATTATCTGAGACAACCCTTCCGTTAATATTAGGATACTACCTATGGATGATATATACATATTTGAGGGTCAAAGAAATAAGAGCGCAAAGTGCGAAATTATAAGCTTCTCATATTTTGGTGTTTATGTGTTCAAGCACTACTAATAAATAATTGGTGAAAGTCGTAACACCTAATACACGTAAGTTCAAATCTCATAATTATAATTTTAATTCCAATCGATCATCACAGATTAGATTTTCCTAGATTTTTCTCATCTCTTGGATGAACAACGTGATTAATAAAAAAATATAAAAAAGTCGTGCATATATTATGATTAAAAAAATCTAATATGCGCAAAGTGATTTATATAGTGCAACTTCAAGCCATTATTTTTAGTGAATTAGTAAATAATCAGGTTTAAAGTAAAATAATACAAGGTTAAAAACAGGTTTTAATTTAAATAAGAGGATTGATTTATGATAACTCTTTCGTGTGTATATTGGACATTTATTTAGCAAAATAATCTTTTAAATTAAGTAAAGTTTGATACTTTTTAAAACATTGTCCTGGGAGAAAGCCAGAAATTTTTTCACAAATTTCGAGAGAATACGTTATTTATCGCCTTTTTGCGGTTCTTGTAATTATCGTTATTAGATCAATATTGATCAGGATATTTTATTAAATATATATAAAATATATATAAAATAATAAAATAACTTTCTCGTTAATAAAAAAATATATAACATTTAAAAGACCAGTAACTAAATGACTTTAAAACATAAATAATTAATACCTTTATGAATTACTCTAAAAAATTCTACCATTTTTTGAAATAAATTGGAAAGCATATAACCTTTGTAAAGCAGCAAATAATTGTTTACCAACAAGAAGTCTTTGATTTTAAAAAAAACATCATAAAAGTTTTAAGAAGAAATAATATAATATGAAAGACATTCAATATAATGAAATGTTTTTAAAATATCTTTATAATTATCTTTCAAACAATTAAATCGCTGTTAAACGTTCAACGCGTTGCGAAGGACTTAAGGAATTTAGTAAGACTTTTTTTCATATTTCTGTATTAACAATGGAGATTTAAGAAAAATTCGCAAAATCTTAATTTAATTGTTTTCTTTGGTGCAGACACTTTAGAAGCGAAAAGCGTCAAAAATCTGCCAAGGTGTTAAAGGGTCATACGAAAGCATAAAACGATACATAGATTAATATAACTCGTTAAGTTACTTAATATAACTCGTTAAGTTACTTAAGTTACTTCTCATTGGTAATGAATATAGAATTTATTCTACTTACAAAATATGCAGCAGTCCGTTGATTTATTCACAAAAATCATACTTATAAAGAATGAAAAGTAATATTTGATATTTATAATAAAATTATAGTTTGCTTCTTATAAATATTTTTTCAAATAAACGCTATTAATAATGCAAAGATTACGTTGTTGATTTGTAAAATAAATAAAAAATAATGGGAATATACCAAAAAATTGAAATACAAGTTCATATCCTCAAAGACAATATATTTGAGGTTAATTTCTCAGCACACCCAATTTTGTTAAGAGTTAAGGTCAAGGAACACAACCCGAATCCCCCAAACCGGAAGGGATCATATTAATTTCTGTCCACTTCTTAATTAACGAGCCATCATATCCGGTTCCTGCGGCCGACTTTAAAGGGGAGTCACTCTGGAATTCGCTTCACCCCAAACCGTCGCTATTTTTTTTGGTTATTCGTTAATTTAACACACTTGCGGCAAGTAGGGGTGTGGCGCACGTTCTAGACGATAAATCTAAAATTCAAATCGCACAAAATGGTCCCGGCGAAACCGTTCCTCGGCGGCGAACCACCCGGAAATAATTCAACCGGGCCGCAAACTCTATTAATTTTGAAAGCCGATTCAAATTGCTACGGTCTTGGCGAGTTCTGTGTGTTTGCGGATTATCTTACGCCGTGGGCTGTGCTCGTTCTGTATGCCATTCGATAATTTGCCGTAATTTCGACTCAGACGTCGTGCGACTCACGTTTGTCGAATAACAATACAGTTTGTGTACAGAGCCGAGTTTTTGGGGTCGATCGTGGTTAAAATATATTAAGGCTGTATATATGTATGTAGGTATGTATGAATGAACAAATCCAGATGAAAAGACAAATTTGAGACGAAATAATAAAATAAATTTCATAAAATGTTGAATGGATTTTTACACGATTGAAATATTGATAATTGCGTGTTTTGCCGCACCCGATCTAAGCCACGCTTTTTCGTTTTTTATTCGCTACATTAGTTCCTATTTTTTATTATCAAAGTCGATTGAGATAACTGTTGGTAAGACAAGTGGAGATCAGTGGCTGATCTACATGGCTTAAGAACCTGATAATTTTTATAAAATAAATACATCAAATTACAAATAACTGCATTAGACGCTTTAGTCAGAAATTATTGTACAGAAAGACTACCGTATAAACGTTAAAATACAGCTAGATATTAAGTTAAAAAACTTAAGCATAATACTAATTTGCGACCACAAATTTACAAAAATATTCTTACTGAGCCCATTGTAAAAAAAGGTGTACTACACGGTCAAACGCACATCTAAACTATTATATAAATATCACGGCTTTTGAAATACTATATTAAAATTATTCACAACTGATTAATGATTAGCGAAAAAACATTTTCTTAAGAAAAGATTTTACGTTACTTCAATTAAAATTTAATACAAAAGTTTGATAGTAAACAAGAAAAGATATTTTTTAAGTAATTCATTTTTTTAATTTTAAAAAGCACACTGTATTACCAATATATATTTTAATAGTTAATTTCAAAATATAACATCACTTTTGCGCATAAAAAATAATAGCTTTATGTATATAGGTTAATTTTGGAACATTTTGTAATCTGAAACACGATTTCAAAACACGTTATATAAAACAAAGTATTTTTTTAACCAGTAATTAACTGTTTTGTTTTCTCTGTTTAATGGTTACTCAATGTAACGAATATCCCTGTTTGTACGTTGATGTATCATTAAAACAAAAAGCAAGTATTATGTCACATTGAGCCTCATAATATATTTTTATTTACAATTTAATTAAAAATATTTATTATCTACATAATAAATTAATAATTCACAGTGTTTATTTATATCGTATCCATAAACAAGTCGATACACCGGTTCGCGTGTGGAACCAATATTAAGCGTCTGAAGTAAAAGATTTATGATTGAATTAACTAAAGTACGGAGCGTTTAACCTGACTGGCCATTTACGAGTTAAGCTTTTCGTTGTGTATAAAATTTTAACAAAAAATATGCCGATATTATTCGTAATAATTTAAACATACAACACGTCTTGATTTGTTGTGCTGTTTCTGAACGGTTCTGTTTATTTTAACCGCTTGCCTGAATGTGTTAAATCGTTGAAATATTCAGATTTGTTTGCAGTTAGTTTTAGACACAAATTAACAATAGACTCATGAATTTAAACAGAATTGAAATTTATTGAAGATTATTTATGGAAGAATATAAGTATTATATATTTGCATACTGTATACAGCATGGTTCAGAAAATTTTTTAATTTAATTAGTGACTCCTCTAAAAAATTAAGACTTTCAAATGGAAGGAAATTTCTTCCAATCCAATCCAGAATAAAATAATATAATAGACTCAACAATTTAGTTTTAAGCAAAATATTATATATTTTATTCGTAGCTAAATTTATTTTAATATATTTTTGTACATTGATATCGTATAGAATAACACTTTTAAATGTAGTATTAGAAGAATGCATCGCTTATATAAATTATAATTTAAAACAGTCTCAAAATACTGCTACATAATATGAATAATAAATGCTTATTCACTTTCAAGGCTGAATCGCAATAAATACAATGCATTTAGTCATCGATAGTAATAAAATAATAAAGAAAAAATACTAGGAATGCTAAAATTGAAATAAACAATGGGTTTAATTGTTTAGCTAAGGTTTTAAATTTAAAAGAAATGTCAGTCTTGTAAAATTTACTAATTTTTCAATAAAATACATGAACAATTTACTGCTTTTTTATAGAACCATGTCATATGTTAAAACATAATACATTTATTTATACAACGAACTTTACTGTATTTGGATATAAAAAAAACAATCGGTATACTAGTAACGTAAAAAAAGCAACAAAACTATATAAAGTAATCACGGAACTAAATGCTGGTATTTGATAAGTTATTTTGATTTGTCTGAGTTTTATATATTTTTTTAAAATATAATACATCTGTATTTAGAACATAAAATAAAATAATATACAATAAAAATAAATTTTGTATAAAAATCTATATTGTTTTCAAAGATTTTTCTTATATCTACTGATTCTAGAAGTCAGAATTACATAACATTTTAGCTATTGCATGAGTATTAAAAAAAATCTAAATAGTTGATAAAAATATCAGATACTAAAGGGCAAATTGCTTTACATTTGATTGCTATTTTCGATTTAATCAAACCTTTCTATCGTGGTAGTTTACTAATACAACTTCTAGACCTAGTCGTAGAAGTAGCAGTGCAGCAACAAGAAAACAATGATTTCATTTGACCCGCACGACCTTGTATCGGACCGGTTTTGGCGAAATGGCAGCAAACGGCGTGTAACACAAGAACCGAGAAGTACAAAGGATTTTACTCATCGCATTCATCTTATTGTGGTACCAAAGCTCGCCGGTCCATTCACTTTGCAAATTCACAAAGGACTTCCAGACGTCCTGGTTCTATAGTTGTACTATATGTCCACCTTTTAATCCAAGATTTATATACACACGACGACCGTGTCCCGAAACTGTGCACGGTTTCCAAACTTCCGCTTCTAGAAGCGATCGCCGAAACGGGAATTCTAAATATGTAATGAAACGGTATTCGTTCTCTAACCAACTCATTTGCACGAAATTATGGAGCTGCGTTGGCATTAGATATTAGAGACAAGAGACAGAAGTCGTCAACGATTTTAATTATTAATACGAAGGACATTTAGAAAGTAAATTCATAGGTTTAGAGATTGAATTATGGTACCCTTATTTATTTTCACATTTCCTGTATTAGGTATACGTTGGATAAAAAACAGTTCTAAACACTTATGTTATGTTTTAAGATTTAATTCTAACCTCCCATTCCTTTATAAATATTAAACGACATATCATTTTGTCATTGACATGAACAAAACAACATAGGGGTGAATTTCAGCAGGAGCAGCAACAAACTATGCACTTGGCAGGATTAGGGGTTGCCACAGCAATTTTAACGTTGCTGCGATTGAAGCCAAAAGTGTAAAAAATCGCTTGTAAAATTTACATTCCGAATATCCCTCGTATATATACATATATAGATGTATCTATCAAAGTTTGTATACATTTTTATGTCACTCTGCATATATCTCCATCGTATCATATTAAATTTGACAATAATGCGACAACCGATAAAATCTGTCGGACGTATACATATTGGCAATCGCATTTGAATTGCAAACGGAAAATGTCAAGCGATATATCATATAGAGAAATGACGATAGGCACGATTTATAATGCGCGATAAAATATAAATTTATAAATCTGTAGTTGCGGTTAAAAACTTATGTTGCAAAACATAGAGAAAGAGCGTAAATACAATCGGTGAAAGGACGTGAGATAAATATAAATAAACATGTACATAGTTAATATTCGTGAATTCACTGGACATAATTGTGCAATGTAATTAGCAACAAAAAAATGTTACTCACTTGTGTTGAACACTACATGGATGCCAAAATAAAAGAGAGAGTATAGCTGTAAAGCCTACAGATAATTATTTATAGAAATTTAAACGTATAGTATTTATTATTTTATTTTTAACTATACACTATTATTTTTTCATCTAAATATTTGTATGTAGAATTACACGCCGATTGTGAATTCCATTAGTCTTTATTATTTTTAGTGGATCATGAGAGATATAATTCGTAGAACGTGATTTTTACGCAATGAATACTTATAATTATACGAGTATTTATTGTTATATAGGTAATATAATATGATTTACAGGTAGCTGATAAACAGTACAAATATACAAGCATATTATAATATATTACAGAAATCTTTAAAAAACTTAAATAAATATTTTGAGAATTGGAAAATTGAAATCAACCAGAACAAAACAGAATATTAAACTATATATGTTTACGAAAGTAGACAAACTTTGCCACCGTCTCTCCAAAATGAACAGGGCAGTAACATAGAATAAATTTCTAGGGCTAAATACCTGTGCTTAAACTTGAAAGTTAATAACCAAATTTTAGAAATTTGCAAAATATGTGTATAGCAAGAAATATATGCTAGTCAACAGCTAATTAGCAGTAGACTACAATAATGAAAGTAAAAAAATATTAAGCGATCTTTACCCCCAAAATATATTCCTAATTTTGTAGACATTAATTTTAATATGTAACTAAAAAACTAATATTTAAATGAATCTATAAAATACAATGTTTGTTATCATAGCAAAAAGCGACAAATTTCAAGCTTATCTTTGGTAAAAATCTCGTTGCTCATTTCAACAGATTAATTTATGTTAATTGGAAATTAATAACTTGTAATTTTTTAACCTGGTGACTTAAAATTTTGTTAGTTAAAAAATCGAAATTTATTTAACTTGTTTACTCACTAAAGGTTCAATTAAATTTATTTACAGTATATTTCATTATAAAAAAACAATAAGTTCCACATTCCTTAACAATGTTTATAAAATATAAATCAAAGCTAGATTTACATTATTAAAAAAATATACATCTATAAATTTATAAATAATATTTTGATTATAAACCTTTTTCTTTCGATTTACAAATAAAGTTTTATGCAACATAAAATGTGTTCGATAAATTATAATAAAGGCCATCGACCGGATCGTAGAGCGTATTTGGTTGTCGAAATTTATTTTATAAATTATGTATATAGATGGATGGTATCTATGATCACAAGAACCCATTCATCCATATTTCTTTCAGAGTCTCATTTTCGCATACAGGACGTGATCAAATTTAAATGTGGTATTATTTCGTAATTCCACTTTTATGCCTTGAATATGTAATGTCGGTCTCGCCTTTCGGGCGCTAAAAAAGCAATCTTGGCCGGATGATACGGGCGTAATGAACACTCATAAAAATGAACTCGAGTATTTGATCGTAATCAGAGATCCGAGAAATATTATAAGGTCCAACCCTGAAAAGGGGCGAACAATTTTATTGCCAAAAATAAAGACGTCTTCGAGCGCAGCTCCTCCATTCCTCGACATCAACGCAGTATATTGAGTACACTATGATGGCAAAACATATTATATAAAAAAAAACTTTTTTTTATAGTCTCAGACTGTGATTGTCGCAGACTGTGGGTGTTTAAATTTGAGTAGTAAAGAGTTTGCAATAATGGAAACGTTGGGCGAACGTGACATATTACGTCATTCTGACACGTAGATCTTGATATACATATGTAGTATATCAAGCATAGAATTTTTATTTAGAATACAGAATTACTATTTATGATGTATGTTTATATTTATGATTATTCAAAACACAAAATAAAACACACACATTTAATATGATCAGATTGATATTAATTGAATTGCAGTGTCATATCAGTTACCGCAAAAATGTCATTCATTACTAATAAGACCTCCAACGTGGTAATAGGAAGTGGTTAACGAGTATTAATTTCGCACGCATTATAAACATAATTGCATATCTCGAGCGCATATTTATATCAATGTTTACATCGGGCGTTAATGTGCAAATAAATCAAGAAGTGGCGATTGCTAGAATGCCAACGCAGTGAATTACAACACCGCCGTCGTTATCGTTGTATCGTTTGCTGAATAAAATATTTCATTGTCTTGTCACCGCATCGGATACACGGAATGGTCGCTTTGAAAGCAAGCAGGTGAATGTGAAGCAGGTCTGAATGACGATATACATACATGACCGTAACCGGTTCTCGTAAGAAGAGGCAGGTCTCTCGGAGAGTATACGATTACGCGCAGTCGTGGTTGTCCGGGTGACAATTAATGGACAAGGCTGTTTCTGTATGCACGTGTAGAATACGAAATGAGACGGGCGATTATTATAAAGTCGTAAAGTATAGCAATAAAACGTCTACGCGATCGATAAAGGACTCCATTAAATTTTCAAGTTCGCGTCGAGGTGATGTGATTGATGAGATCATCCATTAAAGTTGTTATAGAGGATTGTATTATATATTGCGGTGTTGGAAACACAGATGGCGACGATTACATAAAGGCGATAATGATGAGTATTACAGTAAATGCATGATTGCGATTGATTGATTTTATTTATAAAACAAGTAGCAGGAATAACTTTGATATAGTTACTGATGGTTGAAAAAATACGAGATTAGAGAAACTAGTAAACGACGATGCAAAAAAATCGACCCATTTCACGAAGTATTACTGCGTTCTACATCAATAAAGCAAATATTATAAACATCGTCATTAACAAAATTAACTTAATAAAAATCAAAAGGATTCAATCACAATTAATTTCAAGTTTACTGCAGTAAAGTAATTAAGTCATGAATATAAAAGGAAAACATGCACTAAAATTTGTAAATGGCTGATTTACCATTTCTAGTAACATATCTCCAATATGAAAATCAATTAATGAATTAAAAGTTTCAAGCAGCGTTTGCATTTAAAATTAACCATTTATGTGCCAAAGTATTTTGACGTAATACGACCGTATTGCCACCTATTGTTAATAAAAATTGCAAGGGCACAAGTTGCTTGTGTCAGCCCTGGCGACGTTGAAAAGTTAACATTTAATTTTCGTCATTTTATTAATGCTATAGAGTGGTTATAAATTTAAATGTTTCTCCATAAATGATCCTATATATTTAAAATCTTGTAATATCATTAAAAGTATAAATGCGAATTTTTGCGAGAGCTTATAAGAAAGCTCGTGGCAATCCGGTCGCGAATCGAAATCGTGTCCGTGGCATACAATCGGTTAAACCAAAATTGTGATTATCTAAAAATGGGAATAATATCATAATTTACTATGAAACACTGTCCGAACAAAGTCACGTAAATAGCAAAAAACATGCGGCTAAAATTACTAGTTTATCATATGATTTTCAGAAAAGAGCAACTGCATTTCAGTATATTTACAACTCTATTCTCAGTTGACATCGACATATGCCTACGAATTTGAAAATATAATGTATATATTTCAAATCAGAAATGTAAATTTAATAATTGTCTTTATTATACTTTTATAAATTTATAACTGCCTATTAAAAAGTACCCTGCATTCTAAGAATATGCCAAGTTTATAACGACTTTTTTAAAGGGTACGTTTATTTTTTTCCGTATGAAGCATTTAAAAAAATAATCATTGAATCGCTACTTCCGTTATTAACTCAAATATTAATGCACTGATATCGAAAAAAGAAAGCTCAGTGTTCACATTAAATATAATATGTTATTATTTTTCGTGTGAAAAGTAAACTTATAATCGATCCATCGACACTGAAGGCAAAACTAAATATTAAATTATAAATGCAGCTTTTGAAAAGTTTTTTTAAGCGATGCGGTCTAGAAGATCCAAAAGGTTGGACGCCTCTGATTTAGGACATCTTAATTTGATGCGAACTATTGAAATTATAATTACATTGTGTAGCAATTTTGCATGGTTTTGTCATACAAAAGCTCGATTAACATGTAAAATTACACGATAATTTCCGCGGTTTTTTCTATTATAACCGTTAATTCCATTATGAAAAATATAAGTAATCGTTTTTTAACACTTTATTTGACAAAATATATAATTTATTTATACTTATTTCTGCAAATTTAGTTTAAATAGTAAGATGTTGAAATAAACTAAGATTAAGAGAACGAAAATAAAAGCTATTACTGATTACTGATATTACTGATTTTTAAAATCAATTCTTATATTTGGTCTAACAAAAAATTACTGCTAATAATGTTAGAGCTCATTATATAAACAACTCACTTCTACAAGTGACATTCTATAGCCATCGATATATATTTACACGTCAATAAGTAATTACCTTTAAAGGAATCTTAAAATATAAGTACATAGATGATGTAAAATTAATACTATGCGATTAAAAAATATAAATTATTATCTTTCATTAAATTTACAGCTTGAATCATATCAATAATTAATAAAACTCACTTACTAAATTATGTATGTGTATATAATAATATTAATAATAAATTCACCTTTGAGATATTAATAAATAATAACATTTATCGTATCCCAAAATCTTACTCTGTTTTACACGTGTGAGAAAAAAACAGTCTAGACATTTTTAATTCGCTAGGTGATTTTTTAACGTTTTGCTGTATTTTTATATGCATAGATTAGTTAAGTGACAAATTACTTTTACTACGATATTTTATTCACAGTTTACACAACGACACTGGTTCACATTTAAAGTATGCATATTGATTCGCTTCGGCGTGTGTAACTGTGAATCAATTGAGTTACTGGTGATTGATAATAAACCAATCACTATGCATAAATCAAATTGTAGTGACCTATTGCGAATATATACCATACGGGTTATTGTTGGTATTATGTTTATCATGTAAATATACATAATAGAAGAGATTATATAAGTTTTTGTATTCATGCCTGTTAACTGTTATGTTTTATTGAATAAAATATACAATATGCTAATAATTATTCTGAATTAATTAAAAAATTTTAGTACGTTCATTGAATGAAAGTTGTTGTTTCTATCAAACGCTTTATATTCATAAAATATATTTTCATCGCAATAAAACCATAGTATTACATAACGTTTACGCTTGCTTAAACTCGAACAAAAAAAATATATTTACAACGTGAAATTACTGTCTCGTTCCGAATGTAATCGTTATAGGAGACTTATTAAACGAAATTTACGGCATATTACCATAACTAAAGTTCGTTCCTTTTATACACGGATTCGAATGCAAAACGCAGAATAATAATAAAATATACGAATATTTACGATAGCCATCGCGTTCAATTTATTGTTATATAGTTTCCATTATACAATACGAAATTTTCATAATAAAAAGATACGATAACGACTTCCGCCCACTCGCGACTTTTAAATATATCATCTCACGTAGAACTGCTACAGAATTAATTGGAATCCGTAGACGGTGTAATATTATGCATATTAATTATAAATGTATTTCATATTTTTATTTCCCACGGACTAAACCCAAGTGGTGGCTAATTAAAAGTACATTAAAAAAAATGTGGTTAATCCCCGCGGTGAGTTCAGAAGCAAACCGTTTCTTATATCTACGTTGCATACGAAAGCTCTTCAATTTGGTCAAAATATCTTAAAAATGTTTTTTATTAAGTGAGCTTCATTGCCGCCCAGATAATGTAATTACATTCGTTCGTTCACCTGCAATTTAATCTCGGACCACCTATCCGCACCATTAAACAAATCTCCGAAATCATCAGGGTGGTCATCACACGGTATAGTGGTGGGTACATGTACCACTTACGTACGTGCACCGTTGATTTGGTCGAGTGTGAAAACGGGACCACTCGAGACGACACTAATCCAACAACAATCTCCAAAGCAAACATCCCTCCGAGATGAATTATTGAAGTAGTTTTGGAGAACTCTTCTTTGTGCGCTCAGCATCCGACGCTTATCCAGCTATCGGCTTAATGACACAATAAATAAACGAACCACTTCTGGCTTCACCGCGGGGATCGACCACGTTTTATTTCTAAATCCTTTTACTGGAATTATTTAATTCTTTTTTAATTACAGTATAGTACGTTTTAAACATGACGTCGTCTTAAAAGTACAAAGGTAAAGCTTTAAAATACATGAACGAGTATCACAATGAAAATCTTTGAAGTTTGAACAAGAGATTATGTTTCGGTGTTCCTCAATCGATATTTCTCAGAAAATTAAAAAAATATATTCTCGAGTGCTGGAAAATGTATAAATAATACTTTGATACGTAATGTTACATGTCAGATTTAATGAAACAATTATATTCTAACCGGATATTTGGGTAATTAAGCGTAATGCGTTAAAGAGAAGAAAAACTGTCTTATACAATAATTGCACAACCCTATTGTGCACTATATTTATTATTCATTTAAGTGTCACTTATTTTGTTATATGAAATATAGAGAAAAACTAATTTTAGGTGTATAAATATAAAGGCAATTAATAATTACACATAAGAAAATAATTCTTGATATTATAATCAAACCATTATAAAGATTTTATACGAAATGGATATTAACATCAAGGATTTGTATCACAAATTAATAAATATAAATTAAAAATATTATATTAAAAAAATATTTATACAAGAGTCTCGACTTATGAAACTGAAGTTTAGCATTTTTAGTTTAAGCGGATACGTACATATATATATATATACTTTTAAAAATATAAGTAGCTCGATAGTGTAATTTTTTTGGTGTCCATGTTCACTCGTTTGTCTTATCACACCGACAAAATTCAGAGCTATGAGATAATTTGATCCACTGATAATCTTAATCTTACATCCACAATAAATAAAGATAAAAAGCATGAACTCATATACCGTTCTTCTATGCTTGAATTATAGCAGTCTAGCTGACCCTAAAACATGATAAGACGCATAGGTTGTCTTCGGACATACACACATAAGGCCAGATCGAACAAGAGAGATAATTCAATGTTCGTGTCCCTTGAGGTCTAGCCGAGAGATTTATCGCCTTTAAAAACTGAATTAAATGGCCCGAAAGGTGAATAATGGTCTTGGTAGCAGCCCGGGCCGAGATGAGTTAATAATCGACGGACAAACAAGTGTTCACCTCAAGACACAGAAGGCTAGAATATAAGACTATCCATTTGGTAAACAGTGACAATGATACATGCACGAATCGATAGTGTCGTTAGACCGTTAGTAACGACGTTGTAACGACTGGGTACGAGACTCGTGGATGGTCTTATCGTTTTTTTACTTGCGTGTGTGTATATTGAGGTTCATATTCATGGGATAGAGTGAGAAATTTTTAGTGAAAATTTATTATATTCGATCTAGTACGTGTATTACACATTTTTAAAATTAATATTGAGATTTATAGCTATACGAGTACATAGTGCACGTGAGTAATATAAATAAAGATTATTTATTACGTTGTTTATGAATAAAATTCAAATATTTAGAATAACCTAATTTTTTCCATAATATAATATAATATATGTCTAGAAAATATTTTTTAAATAAAAAATAGATAATAGTATTTCAGGGTATTTTGCTGTATAATATTTATTTTAATATATTTCTGGAATATAAATTGTATAAGCATATATACCGACATATGACTTATATTTTTCACCTAGGCGCAAAATGTAAATTTTGGGTGTTTCATAAGTTTTCTTTTAATAAGGTATTTTCTAATGTAAAAATATCATAAATTAAATTATTTTATTCACAACTTTATTTTTAATATAAATCATATTATCAAATAATAATTTATATGTACGAATAATATACTATGCATATGAATCACCACGATCACAAAATAGTAACAATATAATTGATACCACTGAAATCATTGTGTAATTTTACTAGGTAAATAAATCCCGACATAAAGGAATATGAACATTCTTTTGTATTAAAAAAATAATAGAGCACTATTTTATAATTTTTTTATAGAGATATATTATACCTAAAGTTGAACGTTATTCACGAGCTGGATTTTTAATAATATATAACATGTACGTATTCAGTTAGAAGTTCAACTATTGTAGTTTCAAAACGTGTAAAAGTTGAATAATATTTTTTTCTATTGTATTATATTCATTTTATTTAATTAATATTTTAATTGTTTTAAAATTAAAGGATTAGGTAGATGTATTCTCAACGATCGGGTGAATCATTCGGTCGCTCGTTATTTGTACAGGGGTTCGACGTTTGCCTAATCTGCAACTATTAAACGGGGTCGAAAAACCACCCCCTAGTATGAAAATATTTGCGTAAGCAATTTTAGTTTTGCTACTATTGCCTAATGGAATGGAAAACCGCTGGAAAATGTACGCAGGAGTGCAATTCGATTTTCCTTTTGCAAACAAAGACACAAACACAAACCTAACCGAATAACGTTGTCGCCGTTAACTTTAATTAGTTAAATTTTCATCAGTCGCTATATGCTGTAAGCATGTACATTTTTTTTTATTAATACATTAACTATCTACGGTGCATATTTAAACTTATATATAGCCTCTCCAAATTTGTGTTTCAATAGCTAGCAAATTTAATTATTGCTCGTTGCCGGTTATGAATAAAGGTCAGATACACTCGCACAAAGCTTCAAATCAAATCGAAACAACGTTTCTGTATCATTACGAATTTGGTTTCGAGCTACTTTGGCACGCCGCGGCGCATATAAATCAGTAATGGCGTTGGATTTTCAAAGTCCTCGTAATCCGCGGTAATGGTCCGTTGAGAGGCACGCACAAAACATATGCATTTGCGGCCCCCGTGGTGATGCATTAGCGGCTCAAAGTCAAAGCGGGGATTGCGGCCAAATGGGAAAGTTTGGCCGATTCCGGTGCGGGGATTTCAAAATAATGCGAAACTGAGTGCATTGCCAAAAAAAATAGACTTCAAACTTCCCATTTCTGTCATGTTTAAAAAATCTTAAACACTTAAGAGAGATATTTTAACTGTTCATATGAAAGTAAATTAGTAAATGTTTCTGGAATAGCTTTCGTTAGGTTGCGAGTAATGGGAATACAGTAATTGATTTTGTATATTTTTGAGGTAGAAATTCTGACTCTCGAAGCTTAAAATAGTTACCATTTGCTTTGAAACTGCATTTGTAAAATCTAGCAATAGCTTATTCCTTACTGTTTTCATCATGTCTGTCTTAATGAATTTAATGGGAAAATTCGTGGCATTAGTTCTTGATTGAAATAAAACTGTGAAACTATTATCTTTCTGTTCTTTGATTTTTTTATTATTTTTTGAGAATGTTTGAAATTTAACTAATGTATTTAAATATAATAATACTTTTAAAGACATAGTAGTATTTCTGTGATTTGCTGCTTCAATAGTAATTTTCACTAAGAAAGTAAGGAAGTCGGCTTCCTTTTGGTTGTAGTCCAAGTTAGGGAGCTTTTAAAGATCAAATTATTAGAACTCTGGAGTGGAGGATATCAATATAAATAGTATTTGAGAAAATTTTAGAGGAGTTGCTAAACTAAGTATCTGAGAGAGAGTTTCAGACAAAATGTCTGAAGAAAAGTTCTCAGATGAAATGATAATTGGTCGCCCGCATTTTCGTATTTATATCCATTAATGGAAGATTTTGTTGTCTGCCCGTGTTCAGTGGAACGACCAATCACAAAAGAATGGCGAGCTTTTTTTATAACAAATTGCCGTTGACTGCTAAAGTAGATTACAAAGGGCCGTTTTAACCTTCTCAGACCCAGTGCACATACAATGTAGTGTCATTTTCGATTAATTTCCACCGGGACCTTTTGTACGTCACAGTGTACACAATTATTTAAAAATAAAGCATATTATTAGAGCATTAAAAAAAATTATGCCCCTTTAATGTACTTAATAAAAGATTTGAATAAAAATATTATTTCTACGAAAAATAAAAATTTAGGTTTGAGAAGGTTAAGGGCAATTTTGAACGCACGCGTTACTCTTTCGCAATGCGATGGGTATTTTAAGATATTCTGATTTATAGCACGTACTTTGCAACTTAAGCTCCTAAAAAGTTTCTCACGGTGGTGTTCCGTTAAAAACGAAAAACTTTATTTTTTCTGGTTAAAACGCTTTGTCACAAACCGAACTGGTCTTTTATGACTTAAGTTGATCCCATAAGTTAATCCCTTCAATTGTAAATAGAAAAGTGGTTCAATTGATGTAGGTAATACACACAATGTCGAATCGCAAAAAATTTTAATCATGTTGTTTTAATTTTGAGAGAAGCCTAAGTGAATAATGAATTTTATTTTTGACCTCTTATCTACAAAGTAAAAATATCGTATTTATAAAATAATTAAAATTATGAATTTTAAAGAAGAAAAAGTGTTATTTTTTTGTATAAAAATCAAAATATAACTGGTGAACGGAGAATTTAACATTAAAGGTGTACGAAATTAAAATAAAACTAACTATAGGCCACAAATACTCTAATGAATTTAAAAGAAAAAAATCTAACTACAGTTTTTGAACTTTTATTGGGACAAATTAGGTTTATTTTTTTTTTAGGTTAGGTTCGGGTTTGAAAACCAAATAAACGATGACTCAAATATGCGACATGCAAATTGTTGTTAGCTGCCGCTTATGTGCATTCAATATCAGTGAAAATGGTGTATGGAATTTTACATATATTCTAATTTCGTCAACATTCTTGTACAATTAGCCTCGATGTAAGGAATGAGTTAAAGATATAGTTTTTTTATAGAAAAAAGCGCATAAAATAATCACTTGAATTTTAGCAGCCTAATATTGAATCATCCTATCCTTGTGGCAAAAATATTTTGTTATTATTGTAATATCCAGAAGTCAAATCAACCACTTCAATCCAGTACAAGCTTCTTATCAGAAAATTGTCCCTTTGATGGTTAAATAATC
The DNA here is from genome assembly GCF_051122295.1 of Plectrocnemia conspersa. NCBI lineage: Eukaryota > Metazoa > Arthropoda > Insecta > Trichoptera > Polycentropodidae > Plectrocnemia > Plectrocnemia conspersa. The sequence continues at coordinate 19,087,066 of NW_028277176.1, forward strand.
TCTATGTCGATCGTATTGAAATGGAATTAAGCCTACATTTATAAATAAGGATCGTTAGATTGCAATTTACCTTAGGTGATTTTCAAAATATTTCCATAATTCCTAATATACATATGTATATCAGGTATTTTGCTCTAACTTTAATTGCTAATAAAATAAATAAAAACGACCCAGTAGAAGCCGACGATTTGCTACCCTCGCATTGCAAGCATATAGCGAATCGTTAAACGTTTTATATTAATTTTTAACAAGCGTGTAATGCGCAAAACAGGATATATGCAAAAATGTGCATCTGCATCTGCCCGTTCGAAATCTGGGCGTGAAATATGGTCGGTTCTCCCACAGAACTTTTTTTCCTATACCAATTTTTTTAACAGCCGAATATTTAAGACCGTCTGCGCTTGCTTGTAACTTTAATTAAAATTAGTTACACCGTTTGCGGTAATCTGCGGGCCTGCTAACCTAAAATATCGGATTATTACGGCCAGGGAATGACGTTTATTTAAAATAATTAGAAGGGCAAACACCGGACCTTTTGAGCACAAGGGCAGGTTGGCTTGAAATCGAGCTTTTTCGGATCGCGATTGTAATTCAATACAGGATACTAAGGTAAAAAATTCAACATTGCGAACGTTCGCTATGGGGGATCGGGATTTATAGTATGGAATTTCAATACACTGTTTTAAGTACATATATACACTGACAGTGCCGTTGCATTTAGTGAAACGAGAGAGGCCGCGGCTAATACATAATATTTTTAATGTAAAAATCATTGCGAAATAGTTTGTTAAATAAATGAGCAAACATTTATTAACAACACAAAATTGAAAGCTTTACATTTTATTATACCATACAAGGAATTTTTGCTTAGATACGAGTTCATTGATTACATAAGTAGAGGTCTCACGTATGCTCTTGGTTGCCTAATCTGTATCCGTTTCATATCAGTCAGTTCTAATATAAACCTAAGTATTTTTTTATTAACGTCTTCTACACAAGAGTACAATAAAAACTAAGAAAACAATTACACGATTTATGAATGACATCGACAAATATTATAAATGATAGTTTTGAGTGTCAATTTTTGAACGACTCGAATATTTTATAAACCTATTTCAAATCTTCCGTAGTTAGTTACTGTCGTATTGAACAAATCGTATTTATGCTCCTTTTATGTATTACATTTTCGTTGTAAGTACGTAAGTATTGCAGTACGTATTGTACTTACTACTACGAAATTCTTGCACTCTTGTTTTATTTGTGTGAAAAGGAAATGTACGTCCGTAATACGTGAAACTACATATTTGTCCTGTATCTGAATGTTTGCCAAAGTATACATTGTAAAACTAAAGGTTACATTGCTTATATTTTATTTAATAAATCTTATCCAATTGAAAAGCATTGAAATCATTATTTAATTATCTTCGTCAAAAGATACTTAAATATGTAAAATAAATTATTTATTTCTTTAATTTATTACAATATATTATTTTATTTTATAGTATTAATTTTTTGATTTTTTAGTGTAGGAATTGGAAGAATATTTTATTGTCTGTATAAAATAATCAATATGATACTAAAATAAAGGGCTTCATCATGAATCAATTATATATTATACGTATGTATCCTTGGATAATAAACTTTATATATCCTTCGTTGGTTAATCAACGAGTATGATACTATTTTATATTAAAAATATTAAAATAAATCATTTAATAGATTCAAGGTCAACAAATTATTAAGTCATTTTTCTCTAAAGCCTTTAACTAATAGCCATTTACATATTATCTTTAATTAGTTATATCGCAATACATTTAACTTAATCAAAGAAGGTATCATAAGTATCATATATAATATAGGCAAGCATACAGTCATTGGTGTAAGTTTATCTCAGCTTTGGTTTAATTAAATACTCTTAATATCCATTGTTTTGAAAGAGGAGTCTAACAAACTATAATTATTTCATTCCCTAATATACTGATTGGTTTGAAATAAAGTCTCTTATTTGATTGAGGATTTATACCGGTTGATGGAAGCTTCCCTTTTGACCTTTTTAGTTGTCCATGTGTTTACGTCGAGCTTTTGCCCGCCACGCTCTATATATTCCCCCAAAAATAGATAATACGAGATAATAGACAACTTCACCTTATCGGTCACGAATTTGGAACGGTTTATATTATATCATCGGTATGTAATGTCACGCTCCGGGCCATTAACCGGGTTTGTCAGCGACAAGGGACATTTCTGATTTACTGTGGTGTCATTCAGCCGGTTCGCGTGACCCCGTTGTTGAATTTATCGTTTAGAATTTTCGCAATGAAATTGCGAAAAAAATACTATTTTCATGTTTATTTATCAATAAATAAGACGCTGTGCAGCCATATATCTAAGGTAACTACGATACTTTGGTCGTATTTTATCACATTCAAGCGTAAAGAGTGAAACTTTATACATGATCCGCAGATTGGTGGTTTTGAGCGAGAACGACAGAAAATTGGAGATCAGACAAAAATAAGGTTGAAACATCAGGTATCTTAGACACACTTTATAAGCTATTTAGTATATTACCCGGTTAATACTTTCACTTTAGTAAAATGCATTAACTGAGTCTGCACTGACCTCTTACCTGGGCTGTCGCGAGTCACACCCGCTGTCAGATAAACCGACGCAAAACTATTTATATTATTTATTATCACTTTTCAATTTAAGAATACGGGTGAAATATGTAAATAAAGAAAGATAGGGCAAGTTGCAGTCAGTTGCGCTCCGCTTATCAAAGTGTCAATCTCATGGAGAGAACGAAAAGACTCGACTACAAATTGCCAGAATTACTAACAATGAAGAAACGTAATATTTTTTTTATAAGAGAAATAAATTTTATCAACTCAGCCTAAAACAAATATGGGCTTTTTAACCACCTACACAATTTGCTAAAATTTAGAGATAAGCATGACGACCATATGAACGAACAACAAGAGAGATCAACACGCTTCGAAAAAAATATATTCACACAACAATGGAAGAGATCTCGTGACCAAATAATTGCGTTAATATTTTGAAATATTCCATAGACCACCTTAGCGAATATGTATCAAAATATTAATCACGAATGAATACCGCCGCAAAAACTACTCTTTGTTTGGAAAAGACGCGTGCTGGACAATACATTCTACTCTACGCATTATTCGATTCTTTAGCTACCGATCGCCGGAGTGATCATTTGTATCGTTTTTCTTTTAAGACGTGAGACTCGTGTGATTTCTGTGATGTTGGAATCAAGAGCAAAAAGTAATTTACAGGCTTACAAGTAATGCTAGAAACTAAACATTGTGTTTCACTAATAGATACATATTTCTGCTAGCGAAAATATAATTTAACTGATAGGCCCTAAAATGCTACTTTAAAATGTCTATGGAATCCAATTTGACAGTTGTGATCTTAACCAGAATACATACTAAAACAAAAACCGAATTTTAGTCAATAGAAGGGCGCAAAAACAATTATCACTTCTCAGCAGGCAAAAATCCACGCCAAAAGCAATAAAATCGTGTAGGCGCTGTTGTAGTTGGAACGCTCGGCAACGAGCTTAGATATGCTTCAAAATTCGATTTATTTATGCTTCAATCGACTCTCAATTATTTTAAGTCTTAATATTGTTATAAAAAGTCTTAATATGAACGCTAGATCACTGAGCGTTTATATTAAGACTTTTATAAAAACGAGCTGAAATGTGTATGTATGTACATGAATATTTCGATTAAATAAGATATTATCAATTATACATATGTTATAATTTTATTATATATTCATTTAATTTTTTATATTTATAATTAAATACTATTTGTGCAAAATACCAAAATAAAATATTTTAGTTTATAATTTAAATTATAACACAGTATATCATAGTGGCTAAAAATTACCCAGAACCGAACCGGATACCCGGTTAATTTAAAGGAAAATTTCTAAGAACCGGGTAATTAATTTCGTCGGGTATTTGGATGTCATAGTTGAGCGGATAATATATAGCTAATATACAAACATAAAATTTAGCTGATTGAATTGGGTAATCACGAGCCAAAGCTTTCCGAGATGGATTTAATGGTAGGATTGTGGTTGGTGTTCAGATAATAGTTATTGTACTTGCTGAAGGAAGTAGGCTTAGGCCTATTAGGAGCTGTATAGCCAGTGATGATAATGGCGATTCAAGTCAAGTGGTACATGCGCTATTAAGATAATTATGTATTGTATGGTGCGGTTAAACGCGACTAGAAGGCCGTTTTCAACTCTAATTAAGCAAATAAAAGTATTCGCAGTTTACGCAAGAAACGAGATACACGATGAATAGTCGCTATTAATTTTCATACTGTGAAAGTCAAAAGATATACATTGTTATTGACTTGTGATACCATATGCTTAACACAAGCTCTAACCAAGATAATAATGTTTTTTTAAAATAGCGTTAGTTCAAAAAATTTAGGATTTACATCCTAGAGTTTTTTGTAAAGATAAGCCAATACTCAACGTGAAAGTAACAACAACACGATATCAACCCAACCACCCCCGTCGAATGGGACCGGAAAGCGATTATTCCGCTTGGATGCATATCACACACTGCCACTGTACGCCTTGTTACCCGACGCGCCTAATTTTGCACCGGGTTACAAAATCCAAAATAAATAAAAATAGTAACACCCACGTAGAAGGTCTAATCTCCATTCACGCTTTTTCTCTGCATTTCATTTTAATTTCACGCTCGATTCGGTACGAGTAGGGGCTTTGCAAACGTATCGAATGACGGACGTTTTGTAGCACTACCGAAAAGCAAAAATACGTCACATCGCGTTTGTACTATAATACTACTGTATTATACTCACTTTGATAAACCCTGAGAATTTCCTGTATTTCAGATTTGAATATATTTTTTATAGCATATTAGCACTAATGGAGTGTGCTATTTTTGTATTAAAAATAAACAAAAAATAAATAATAGTTGCAAAACATTCTAGATGTACTAATAGGTATATACATACATATGTACATTAAGAGATAGAGATATAAATTTACTCTAAATAGTAAAAATATATATAAATATTACTTTTAAGTCAAAAATACTCGCATTAAGCAAAATATGTACATGAGAGCACACATTTATTTCTATGTATTTAATATCCTTGTTGTAGAAAATCCAAGTTTTTAGCTTTAAACATTTGAAAAACATACTTCAAAATTCTAGGGTAGTCATGGATCTATTGAATTTGAGTAAAAGTCAAAGAGATGTCATTCTTTGCAATTAAACAAACTACTAAAAAAATATATTACTTTCAAGACTAATTTAATCAAAGTTCAATCTAGGTTAAGCTGAAGATTATTGTTAAGTACCCAAGGCCTCTTGGCTTGACATTATTTTACGTCAGTATATTTAGTAGTTTTAGTGTTGTCTGTAGATGGGGGTGTGCTCGCGTCGGCTTAATGCCGGCACGTGCTCCCGTTCTACGACTATCTGTCCTTAATAGCGTCACGGTGTGGCCATATCTCCCAGGACTCCTTAGACCCCACACCAGGGTACCAGGATCCGTCCCGTTCCAAGGAGCCAGCTGTCGGCGTTCATCCCCGTCCGCTACGATTCGTCACGATCCTGGACCCGATTGGGATGAACACTTTCCAGGTGATTGTTTTTTCGTTCGTGTGTTATTTTTAAAATATTATATAACAAAAAAGGCATAGGGGATCGAGTTACTTTGGTGTTATAAAAAATCTGTAAAACGACACGTTGATTATTGAACAACAAATAGAACGGTAGCTGGATATCATCATAAAGGTGTCATGTGTTATTTGCTTTGTCTGGTTTATCCACTCATAGAAGAGTCACTCTGATTATTAATTTTAAAATGGAGGGTGATATAGAGACAGTTTATTATTTTATAACAATAGTGATTTAGATATTTAAATACGAAATGTGGGGGATTCTCTACTTGAAATTCATCAATAAGGGTAAACTAGACAATAGTGGGATCACACAAAGGCCCTCGTTACGACTAGAAAAAAGAGTTGCCCATAAATAACCAGCAAGGATTCTCCGGTGCATGGGTCACGGGAAAAAATATAACACCGGAAGACAAAAAGCACCGTAAGGCCACAACATTCGAAGTTTTGTTTTTACATTTAAGTAATATTTTCTTTAAATAAATTTAATTACTGTTTTTAATTCAAACCTTCAGACAATATATTTCGAGAACATCAAATTCCGAATCGTGAAATTGCGGTTAACGAATCAATTTGTGGCCTATTATAGATCTATAACGTAGCAGAATATTTTACTTTAATCGAGAGTAGTATTTCAGTTGTACAATAGATTGTTGCGATACATATACCTACTATACTATATAATGGTTAATTCTATACGATTATATTAATTTTTGATAATTTACTTTTCCAAAAATAATATTTAAGTATTTAGTACAATTATGTCTAACAGAAAAGAGCTTCCACAAGCAATGAAAAAAATACACAAAATACCTATAAGTGAACGAACAATAATATTATAGTATTTGCAAGGAGGAACAAAAAAAGTCGTTACAATATGCAATAGGATTATCAAGTAGGTTCTATTCTCATATGGTAATATCTTATATTATGTAAAAAAAATAGTGAAAAATAACTACGATGTTTAAAAATGTAATCAAAAATCATATCTTCATTTAGAAAATTGCATCGAGAAATATACAATAGACAAATATAAGCAAACATCAAGTATATAAATACGCAAATAATTGTAATTTACATACATTTTATTTAATGTTTTTGTATCTAACTAATCCGGGCGATTAAAAATATGTTTAGAACTATTGGTGTTGTATGAATTACAGTAGTAAACCATTAACTAAATACTATTTACAAGGATAGAATAAAAAATTCTTACATGGATTGGGTACAGGATATACTCTAAATAAGCGATACATAAATAATATGTAAAAAGTTTTATTTTGTTGTAATTAAATATTTAATAATAATAAAATATTAGACTAAGGTAAGATTTTACTGTATTCCTTTATAAGATACTATTGTGCGTCATTTATATTGTATATATATGGAAAAAAAAACACTTAGGTTGACTCTAAATGAAATAAATTCTTAAGTTCTTAATTTAACTGTTAAATATTTTAAATTAAACAATTTATTACAGAATACAATCTTACGATCAAAGCGAGAAACTACTTTGTCTTAATGGATTTTGACGTGCAATTGAATTAACACTGGCGCGGATATATCGCCACTTTGATTGACACTAATTAACTGTCACTTTATGTCAACCGCATCTATGTTTGTGCATTGGTATTGATCATTCCAACTGCAAAAGCATTTCGGATTCTCTTTGGGGCAACAATGCGCAAAAATCTTGGGTCGAAGCTTGTGTTTCGCTTTGCCGTGTGCCATGGGGGAGACGCCCTGGTCCCGAGGGTCTGGAAAACTTTAATCCGGAACAAGTTTCTCGGAGAAAACGTTATCTCTCCCCAGGGGACGGCGGCATTCGTAATGTATCAACGCATTAGTGTATCAAACTGCTGCTCCTACAGTGGCTTGCTACCGAAGACGGTTAACCAGGGTCGGATAGGTGGAGATCTAAAGATTACCAGGTCCAGATGAGTGCTTTGGACGACATTAAAATATGATCCACTAGTTTGACTTATTATTGTTTTAATTATCGATATAAACAGTTTTTGATATTATTATCATTATCATGAATCGAACTATTTACATAAAGCGTGATTAAAATATTAAGATATCTCATGTAATCAATGCTTTTTTTTAATGAACCTCGATTCGATTATTATCAGCGGTAGAATTAAAACAGAAAAATGTACTATTAGTTAAAAAAATATTAATGTCAAAAGTCAGAGTAGATCTTTCTGGATAAAAATATTAATGGTTATGAAACATCGCATCATTATATTGAAACTAAATACAGGAAACAGTAAGTGCAGTGGCACAAGAGAGAGTTACAATTTCCATGAATTCTGCCTTAATCAAAAAAATACACAATGATAACATTACTGAAAGTAATGTTATCAAACCGACTAATCAAATTAAATGAATCTGATTTTATACAACAACACACAAGTTCACAGGAACAACTGACTCTAAGTGACTATTTATATTATTAAATATAAAGTTAAGGGGGATCTTTAGACGATGACAGCCATTTAACGCCAAAGAAAAAGGCTTTAAAATATTGTATAAAGAGAATTACAAATGATTTGTTCAATTTACAACTCCCTTCTCCAAACATTTAATTTCTACACCAGTCAGTCTATAATAGAAGATAAAAAATCTGTGATCAGAATTAAGTACCAAAGAATATAGAGTGAGTGCGTCTAATGAAGCATATAATGAAAAGTATTTATCTTGAAGTAAAAGATAATATTTTCACAAAACTGACCACATCGCTTTAAGCTTATAAATTTTCCATCATTTCTTATTCTTAGTATTATTATTGTATAAGCGAGATTTCAAACAAAACATCATTACATTTTTATCAGTATTCAGAAATTAAAAATATATACCTTAATGACGGTTTAATCGGGTTCAAAGGCGACACTCTCCATTTCGGCTTTTCAATAAGCATAATTAACCCTTTAGCGGCGCGCCGTAACCTATTAAGCGCCCGTAATAATTCACGTGATGTTCGCGAAATTAAATTTTTATGTTGCGAGAGGGCCCATCTCGCAAGACATAATGTTACTTTTTATAGAGGTCTTAATACAGCCCCGAGCCCTTATTTCGGTTATGCCCACGGGCGCAGTATCCGCCATCGGTTTAGCACAATTTACATGTAACGGCGCGCGGGCCGGCCCTAATTGAGCGTTGAAACGGTTAAAAACGGATAATCGATTATGTAATACAACTCACCTAGAATTCGCGTCTGGATTACACCTCTGGCATGATTCACGCGATCTGAAAAAAAAACAATACAGATGATGATTAATGTCGTGACGAAAAAATAATACAAACGGGGTGGAAAAGTGCACTTTTTGCAGTCAGGGGTGGCGTAATTGACGTGGGGAGGTCAAAGCCGAACGCAAAATGCTCGGTGATCAATCATGGATAATAATCAAGCTGTTAAACGTGAGCATAAACACGTTCAGCAGAAAATAAACGATTCGTTTAGTGGGTATTGTTTGATGGGAAAAAATATGGGTTTGAGGTAGGGCGTAATCGCTAACGGTGACGATTAATAATGGTATAGAATTTCTGTATTATTGAAGAGGGTCTCTTTGCTCTTATAAATAATATGTATATTAAAAAATAAGGTTATATAATTCACGTAAGATTTCTGCTTTAGAATCTCAGAAAAAAATATGTTTATGAGCGTTCAAGTACAAATCATATTGTTAATGTGTCAATTTATCTAAAATATATTTTTGTTAAAGATACACGTTGATTAAAAACATATTTGCTGATAGTACTTATAAATGTTTTTATAAGTACTAACATAATATACATATATATGTTATTGAGTACCCAAATTATTTTATTAAATTCATTAGTTATGGGGTTTAATTAATTAAATATAATTAATATGTGTGCATATATGTATCTGTTTACATATAGATGAAAAAATAATTTTATATATACAGTAGATCTATTTTGCTTATAAAAATTGTTTACAAACAGTGCATAAATATTTATTATTAAAATAATATTATATTGTATTTTACATAAAACTAACGGACCTAGAAATGCTTTGCTATTGCTAAATTTTAGTACTATATGTGTATTAAATATTAATCAAATAAATACCATTGAAGTTCGGTATCAATTAATTTATTTTCAATAAAATAATTTTTCAATAATTTTTTTCTGTTTCATTGCTGTATGTTTTTGATATATTTTTTCTTTTTCGTCAAATTTAGCGGCATCTGGATGTTTTACAAAAACAATAAAATGTACAATACCAATTCAATATTAATTTTATTTGAATTAAATAAATTGAAATTAATGAATTTTTTACCTTTAAAATCATTGCAATGCTCTAGGATATTTGATATTTTTATTGATTTCATTTGGAGTACATACAAACAAATTGCTTTGTTCTCCTACAAGTATAAATAATCATGAGAAAAACATGGATTCCACAAATTCAGTCCACTTACTTCAAACGATTGATCTTGTGATTTGTTTATCGTTATTGCAAAAGCCAGTTTAATTGGAAAGCGTGCTAGCAGCACATCTTCTTATTTGAATTTTCCAGTTAAAATTGTTGCTTCGATGACACTTTTTAACATTTTTTTGATTTCCAATGTGGTACCATTGCAAAGACGGGGTAGGGTGGAACAATGTTTCGAAGAAGTTGTGTCAATCTAGCTAAATCAAGTAAATTCAAGAATTCAATTATATAATTTACAGCTTCAACTTGATTCATAGCTGTATCTACTAATTTAGGTATAAGTATATTTGTCGCCTGGTGAAAAGATTATGTTAATAACATTTATATTCACGTTTTTTGCAGCTAATATTGCCGGTTCACAAATCCAATGGGTGATATCTTGTCTCCACAGATTTAATGCTTTTAAACATACAGTCAATTCATCACCTGGTGTTGAACGTGGTATAACAGGTAATGTCTGACGAAAATCACCGGCTAATAATATTGGCTCTATTTGTGCGACGACCAATATTTTGTCGTTTTGCTGGCGTTTTTATGCAACGAAAAAAATAAAACAACTGAAAATATATTATCACATTTAATATTAAACAACTGAATATTATTTTATGAAAAATACTTTTGAAATCAGAGCTCAATTACATCATATTTATACATATTTTATACGTGTTTGAAGCTTGACGACGAAAGTGTATGATGTCATTATATCAGGAATTTGCGATACATTTAAATAATAATTAAAACGGCAGCGACATATAAAATTTAATTTATGGGCTGTACACGACAGGATGCTGATATTAAATACTAAATTAATATTTATTTAAACAAAGAAAAATACGACGGTACGTTTGTGACTGATAATATTATAAACAACAGCACTACCTGTTTGATTTCATTAAAATTACGCTTAAAACGCTCTTGACACTAATAAAAACAAACTGAAAGTTTTTGAGTCTATAGGACACATACATACGAGCACTGCCTTTTATTTATTTAGATAAAAGATAAATATTGAAAACATTGGGTTAATTTATATTACATTTTTTTACGAAAAAGCGTATAGCTATAAAATATTGTCTAATAATGAGCAACTTAACCATTACATGTAAATAATTACCGTATATTGCCGATAAATATTTTGTCAGTATAGATAAAGTTCTAAAAATGGCTTAACTTTAGACCATGCAAGCTCTGATCAATTCAAGAAATCATTTTAAATATAAAATATGAGAAAAATAACAGATTAAGATATGAATATTGATACTAATATTTATAATTAATATCATTACTGGCAAATAATTTAAGGGAATGACAAAAAGTAAAGTAAAAATTTGGGGAACATTTATTATAAATATACATTTACTATAAATATTTATACAAATAATACTTTATACGAAACTATTTTTTGTATGTAGTTAATAGTAAGCAGTTAAAAACAAGTATTTAATAAATAGGAGACGCCTCGAAAACATGTCCCACACGCAGTATTTTTCATAACAACAGAAGAGGAATCTCATGACCAAGCAATTGCGTTAATAATTAGAAATATTGTACACACATTTGTGATTCGCTGGAGCTGCCCGAACCAGAATTATAAAATATGTCACAGAGGAGAGACGCGATGAGAGACACAGAAAGGAGACGACACAAAAACGTCACGAAGCAGCGGATCGAGAATACATCACGACAATCCCAACCGCTTCACCAAAATCACAACCGACAATAATACAACTTGACACGCCGGCGAAGACTTCCAAAACCTGTCATTTTAACTTCACGGACTAATAGCGGCATCTATATTTCTTTATGTAATTTATATATGTTTATTAAATATACTTTTTTCCGGCATCTATTTGACTGCAAAGTTACACCACTTCGGCGTGAAAACACAAAATAATATTATAGACTAAATGTTTTTTTTTATTATTGTTTTATAAATATATTATATTAGATATTTGTAATATATTTAGTTGTAAATGTATACAAAAATGTGGCATCCATATTTAAAAGTAATTTTACTTATATGTCAAAGCATTATAAATATTTAAAAAATCTGATTATTCTCGATGGTCGATGTCAAGAGTTGTATTTGGGAAATGACATGTTTTTTTAAACGCTTGACAACATTCTTAGAACACTTTCTGATTGCCTTTCATGTGAGATAACATTTTGGATTATTATGTATCAAGGAGAAGCACTGATTCTTAGAAATATATGTATAGTACATAATTACAAACATCTCATGTTCAGTAGTAGCAAAACATAATTTACACACCGTCGTGGAAGAAAACGCTTTAGTCGTAAAATTTAAGGGAGCTTATAAAATTTACGACCAAATTCAAGGTAGCAGCATATTCACACCCGACGCTCTAATCGCGCATTATCGGCTAAATAAGAGCTTCTAATTAAAAAATTTCACCAAGCGCCCGAAAACCATTAATCGCGCGCTCGCATTGTCTAAAGTTATAAACGTTCCGCGCGTAATGTACCGAAATGTGCCGGATTTTGTCTCGTTACCAGCGCCTTTCCAAAATAAAGCGGGTACCGCCCGCCATAAAACGGTATCATCTATTAAAGCCGAAATTAATTAATCAAGTTTAATTTTACGGGCGAGATACGCAACGTGGCGGATTATGTGCCAAGAGCAAGACTCAAAGGGCCGGGCCTTCTTGTCGAAATCACGGGCGTCGGCGATGGCCAGTGTGCCCCCAGGGGGCCTCGGGGATACCGAGGGACATTTATTACAAGCTGTGCAATAACATTATTAACAGGGGAAAGGTGTAATAACCGCTACGCCACCCCCTTTCCAATATCACTCAATGACCGGAAGCACCGGTGGACTCTAACTCGGTTTTATTGCGGTCCCAGGACCTAATAAGCGACACTTATCAAGCTCTAAATTACCAATCTGCCGAAAACTATAAATACTAGCTGAGTTATCGTCTCGGCAAGGTGCGGGTGTGCCAAGTCGTTCTGGACATTCGTCAGTTTTAATTGAATCGTTTGCTGTTTCGGGACGAAGCGATTCGATGAAACGTTTAAATTGGGCAGATTCTGAATGATATTAGTTTAATTAATTTGCAGTGTGTTGTTAAGTGGCTTTAAACAATTAAACAACTTGGATAGCTAGTAAATACAGGACGGATTTACAAAGTACGTCGCCGATCTAATAAAAAAATTGTTTAATGTGATTGGACAACTTTTAATTGTAAATTTATCTGGTTCTTGTCTATCTTATAATTATCAAGGAAAAATTATCAGTACAATTAATTATCAGTACAACTACAAATTTTTTCTCTACGAATGAAATTCTTGAGAATGATTTTTTTTGATTCGAGATTTTCATAGAATTTTTATATCTAATGGAATAAAAACAAACAGTCATTACTTCTCTCCTTCATAGAACAAGAGCACAGAAAATATATATTTTTCATTGTTTAATTAGTGTTAATTTAATTTTGATAATTATTTATATTTAAAGGTAATTCATTGTGTTTGATATATCAATAAAGTTTGTTATTGGACCAAATTTTCAATACAATAAAAGCAACCGCGTCTAATAAAAGTATTGATATTTCATACTAATAATATTTAAACAATATGTATATTCAACTCAAGGTTAAATAATATTTGTCAGAATTAAGTTTGAAGTACCACCATAAATTTCAAAGATCGTGGTAATGTTTCTGGCCAAACATTCAAAACAAACAATCATAATACAGTAGATGAGTTTCACAATGATATAAGTATGAGAGAGTGATCTATTGAAGTAAAAACATACTATTTGTAAAATTTAAACTGGTGTTGAAGGTACATATAATATATATTATTTATTGTAGTAAGACTTATATACAAGTTAAAAATACTTTAGTCGCGTTTAGGCATTTTGGTATCTTGATGTTTTTAATTTATCGAAAAATAAAAAAATTGATTTTCACAAATTTTACCTTAATAAATAATATATGTAATATGTGATTATATTAATTCAGTATATTACTGTATATATCTTTATATATAAAAAATACATTAACTGGTTTTATTTATGCCAATATTTAATTATATTATTTATAGAATTATCATCTAAATTAGAATATACTAGGTTATATTTTTTGTTATGAATTATTCAGTGGAAAAACCTCTGAAAAGCTCAATATATTTTGCATTAAAATACTTCCGTCTGTGCTTCCAAAAAGCATGCATATTTTCAAACATCATACACGGACCCATCCTTTATTATGCAGCGGTATAAAAAAATGCAGTGGTTATAAAACATTTACAAGTATTCGTACAAATTTAATTTTCTCAAAAAAAAAGCTCTATCAAAATTTTTGAGAAATAAACATATCTTTCGATAGAATAAAATTTTTGATTTGGTATTTTTCTCGGAAATTTTCGGAAAGAAGCACTAATTGTGTATTGATAAAAAAATCGATTGAATTATATTAACTTATAGATTTATGACCTATAAGCATATATATAATTTAATATGGTATGTGTTTATATAAAAAATAAAATAAAATTTAAATTAACTATCATTAATGAACGTGTCTGATAACATACAATTTACATAACCTGTTCATAGTGTATGCATGATATAAAGAGCAATTAGCTAAATTTGTATTAATATTAAAATAAATTTAAGCTTAAGATAGTAATACTTATTGATAATCTGCAGATATTAAGCAAAAAACATACTTATATAAATATTTTCATAAAAAAACATTAAGCCCTCATTATAGATTCACAAAGGCTTTAATTAGACCGCATATTAGGTATAATAAAATATTATACATTATAACTTTAAAATTCAACACTGATATTATCATGGATATCTTGAAATCTAAAATTCAACTAAGTGTCTCTCAGACGGACGATTAAACGGAATGGAATGACAAACTTAAAGCAGTCTTGTTTTTCTTGTTACTTCTTCGAAGAAATGATTCGAATGATCAGAGCGAGTTTTTATCTGCAAACTTCGCCAATAATGAGCGATATTATCCTTTTCTTTTCCTGTTAAGAATACGACGAATTAAAGATTAGCATGGCATTTTAGCTTCATTCAAGGACAATATTATTTTTAATAAAAAATAACACAGTAGCGGTTGAAATAAAATAGTCCTCAAAGGCAATGAGATTCATTTCGGTTTTACGATACATAAAAATACCATCATAAAAATACAATCGGAGCTTTTGCGGCCAAGCAACAGTTAAAAAGTTTTTTTATATATGTATATAAAAAAATAATTTATAATATTTACTAGATAAGTTCGTAAAACGAATACAAATATAAAAAAGTTTAACTTTTTTATATTTATTGCCCATGTACCTATCTACTCATGTGGTATTAGTGTTATTTTCGAGGTCGGTATTACATGATTGTATTTTGCAGTAAATTTGAAAGTACCGATTGAAAAGATATTATAATAAAAGTGAATGTTATGTGGGACCGGCCTTACATATATTGCCCTCGCGTTGAAAGCTCTTACTTTCGAGCACTTATGAAACGCAGTTTTATATGTATGTGCACGCGCTTGTGCTGAAATGCTTATGTTTATATATGCATATGTGTATAGCAATATAATATTAATATGTGATTTTTTTTAGACAGCTATTTTTAACTGTATTTATATTAAAATAATGTTTTGTATATTTTTAAACTTATTCTGTGAGACCTTTAACATAAGGGTGAGCTTAGATTTTTTAGGCTCTGGACTAAAATTTAAACTAAAATTAAGCCCCAAGACATAGCAGCGATGAACAGAAAATATATTAGTCCAATGCATGATGATATATAATACATAGAAAACTTTGTAAAATCGCTACTTTCAAGGCCTCCATCTTCAGAAAAGCTCCAAAGCAAAAATTCACGTCAGTCTAAATCTAACTCTAAATCTATAGTTTCTTAAAGAATTAGTCTATGAATTTTTAAAGAATTAGTAATTAGTTTAAAAGCGACTTATATATAATATAAATAAATTTGATTTTATATCAAAGAATGTAGATAACTGTAGCAAAGCAAATTTTTAAGTTTTCCGTAGAATCCAAGCGGAACACCAGAGAAAATTCGGACATTCTTACAGTCCATTATTTCGAACGTCCGGCGCAAAGTAAGCGTAGCGAATCACAATTCCGACAATGCTAGATATTTATGCTATAGGTCCTGTACACCTCGTCCAAGAGAGTTGCATCTAGAAAGGGCGGCAGTTGCGGTTTCCGTTGTCGAGAATTCCTTGTAAGATAGAGTACCTGGGTAGTTGCACGGCGGCGACTTATGAATACCAAAGAACCCGACTCTGGGGAGAGCGCAGAATCCACCTTCATTCCACTTCTTATGACAAATAACTTTATGGGGAAAATTTCGCAAGATGCGGTACTACGTGAGCGGATCGCCTTATCGGACAGGAATTTTACGACAATGTTTTCACTCCGGTTGAAGGGGGAGGAACGGGAATTCGGAAAAAGGGAGACCGTGGCGCCATAAAATGCCGACTCTTTCGCTTATGTACATATGTGTGTACGTACTTGCCAGGGCTGTTTTAGTTTTGCTGATGCTCTTTTATAAAAGTAATTCTCATTAGGACTTATGTACTTAATAAACAGTTGTATATTTAGTAGTCAGCAGAATAAGATATTCAGGGTAGGGTGCTTATTGTTCACGACATTTTAATTATATGATATATGCTACTAACTAATCTAATATATTTTAAAGTATTTCTCAAAAGCACTAACACCTAATAATGGACCTTTTTAAGCTTTTCAGACATAAATTTTTATTTTTCGTAAAAAAGTATTTTAGTTAAATTATTTTATTAAGTAGGTATATATACATTTTTTTGTAAAAAAAATTTTTGTTATTTTTTTTATTATTTAGTAATTAAAGGGGCATGAAAAATATATTTTTTTCTATTTTGAAATAATATGGTTAATTTTTAAATAATTTTGTGTACAGTGTTATGCACATAAAAATAAATCAAAAATGGCTTCAAAAACAAGCAATAAAGTTATTGTACATTGTAATGTGCACTGGGTCTGAGGAGGTCAAGTGCATCATAATCACAACATATTATTAATTTAATTAATAAATTTAATTAATTGTTATAAGATCTAAAAGTATTAGTAAGGAAAGCTGCGGATTGTCACCAACGCGCAAATATTTGATTCTTAAATAGGAAAAAAATAGTGTTTTGTGTAATTTATTTCCATGGAGTTCTTTGATTAACAACAGCTCTTAATCATTTGAAATACAAATTATTAATATATTTAACTTAAACTAAGTGTTTAGTTTATACATATGTATATGTACAACTATTTATTGAAAAGTAATAAATAATTTTAAAAAATGCTCCTATTATAATTATGTCCGGACGATATTTCAGTAGTTTATCGACCGCCACATCGCATGCTCGGAAAAAATAATTCATGGGACGTTTTTATACGTTTGTTCACGATTATCAGTATAAACAATGGTAGTTTGAGTACGATTTATGGCTTGATACATATGTAGATTGTGGCGATTCGCACGCTATCGACATACACACATAGGTACCAATCCAAATCAATTCCATCTCCTTGCAGACTATAAATGGACACCAATGTACTTTAATTTTATAATACTTTATTACTATCTACATTTAAATTGATGTGCTTGGCAATGATATTTGTAAAATCCATTGTCTTATACATATATATACCGTTTCTAAAGTACTAAATTCGGTTTAATCGAGCTTTAATTTGCTCAAGACTCCATTGCAAATCTCGCTTAATCCGTCTTGAATACGCTTCCATAAATTAACGCCGTAAAAATAGTATGATATAATAAAACACACATAAATTGTCGCTTTAATTAACGAGCGCAGAAAAAGGGTCGTGTCTGAAATTGTATTAAGGGCCACACTAATTGGTATGCTCCGCGTATCTGGCCGCTTTGTCCGAACCCTAAAAGAGAGCGGAGAGGTCCGGAGCTTTGCGAATCCCATCGCGAAATGATTACTTACACCTGAACAAACCGTAATTTTCACATCAGCTTAATTTACTGATGCCACACCCCTCTCTAGCTGCTCAATACATCGTCCCTTAATATATATTATATACGTTCCGCGATAGGATTCGGGAGCGGTCCCGTAACTTGCCGCAGTTTGCCTTTGACACGTACAATCTATTCACGGAATCTACCTTATGTAGTGTTATTACGGTACTATACACACGTATCTCTACAAATCTAAAAATTGCCCCCGACACGTGTATGCACCCCGGTTTGAGGTCAAAGGTGTTTTAATGCGTGGGTTTACCTATTCCCTCGTCTCTTCCGGGAGCGTAGTCATAAGCTCTGAAACGATTCACGTCGACGTTAAATATTCTATGTTGTATCTAAATACGCGTGAAAGGAGTGTTGTGGGATTGTTTTATTGCACTTATGTTGATCCCTAATAAGATGTATGCAAACTTAAATGATTTACTGAATTATAAATATATAAATATATTTTATGAAAGTATTGATTTTGTATTTCTAATATCGTCTAATCGTAGTATAAACATTTCTAGTATACTATAAGCTATTATACACTGTGGTACACAAAGTACTAAGCATGTAAGTTTTCTTGGAATACGATTCATTAGTATTTACACATTTCACTTCTTTCACGTAATTTAATGTTATTATACATAGAGGTTTCAATTCAAAAAATAAATATAGTTGCCCGTTTTATAAATACTCTTTATATTAATTTTCAAGCAATTATTCGTTCATATTTGTAGTGAAAAATATTACAATTTAAAAAAATTAAAAACACCAAAAAATCGACTAACTCTTTTTTTTTTATAAAGTCTTAGTGTATTTTTTTCCTCCCAATTTACCGTTATACATATATAGTCCAATACATATATAGTACAAAAAATAACTCATACTTCCGAGTTATTGTGAACATTGTACAGCTATGGACTTATGACCAATTCTCCAGCGCGGAGATGCACTGAGCTGATCATATTTCTTTATGGACCACGTTTAAAAATAAAACTAAGCGTAAATGGCATATTCACTTAATAACTCCAGTTGATTCGGTAATCAGCTGAGTTCTAGCCGGTAATTTCAGGGATAATAATTTAGTTTGAGTCTCGGGAATCCCCTTTTTTAGTCAGTCTCATTCCCTCAGTTACTATTCGCTACACAAAGAATATGTACTTTATTGTGCACCTCATAATACTAGATGTCGGTAAAAAGAAAGAGCATGACTACACCTGGAGAAAGCGGCAAGAATCGAAGGAAAGCTATAGATCTAGAGAAAAAAATGAGATCATAAGCGACTATAAAGTGGGTAAAAAAGTTAAAGTGATAGTGGAACACACTAACGAAATTCTTCTCAAATGCTACACCCAGGTTCCCTACCCCTATAAATACTTCCATTTTATCGCTGTCATCTTTTTTCTTACCCAGGCACTGTACAGTTCCTAATAACTCCGATAATGCCACTGATGTCTAAAATGTTTTTTTAGGAAAAAAAATTTTTTTGGTACAGGTTTATTTATAATTTTTGCCGATACCTATTAAAAATAAATCAAAAACGAATTAGCTCCTTTTATATCAAACAATTCGCTAAGCGACCTATACTGTATTTGCGTTAACAGAGTCAGTTCGAGAGCTGACCATTTCATCAATATTCATAATCGAGAAAGAGATGTTAAGTTTGGATTTACGCCCCTACTATTAACACTAAAGCATACGTTCGATACACTTATCATTACTTCGATTGATTGATAAATATTTAAAATATAAATTTTGAACAAATTTATAGAAATTATAATCATTACATGCTCATAATTATGACTTCTAGTTAATGCAGTACTCAAGAGACAGACATTTCTCGATTTACTGCGGTTGATAAGAACCTATCTACGAATAGATAGAGGCAAGTTGAATGAAACCACGCAACTTCCTTGCGTTTATATCACTTTGCTTTCAATAAACGGACATTTTGTGTGCTGCACCCTTATACCCTCTGAGGGAATATTATTAAAAGTCAACGTAGATAAAACGCAATTTTCGAAGTCAAAATACATGATACCGAAAATTGCGATATAGCAGATTAGCAAAAATATAATATGATTCAAATATAATAAAATACATATGGCATATTGTTCAATCCCACTAATATTCAAAACGGTGTAAGTTGGAAATGAGTGAGCTGAGATTGTGTATTAACATATATTAACACGCGAAAACGCGTGAACGGACCATCATGCGTTAAGATATTTTTTTTGTTATGTCTACAATATAAACAGGGTCTGTAATGGGAGTGTGACCCATCTTTTATTAAGAGGCATTACAAAATCTAAAACTTCAGTGACATTGTCGTAAAAAATCCGACACCTATGTTTCACACATAGAAGGTAAAATAATAATTAATAGAATTGATAACATACTAAAAATATATTATTTATAATACTGACCCTGTAACATTTATGAAAGCAATTATCAGAAGATCATGATCTTGAACTCTGTCGCTATATGTCATTCGGCACAGTTTGATGCCGCATTTCTTATCATAAACATGATACTCTCAACGATTTAGAGCTCTTGCAGTGTACACGCTCACAATATGATTTATGGTGTACAACACGCGCAACGACGCGTTTTGACACGTTCTAGTAGAACACAACAGTTTGGTCGTGCGCTCTTCGATGACAGGTCTCGTCATACGATAAATTGTCGTCGTCTCAGCGCCGGAAGCAAGCCGTTCGCAAATTGGCAAACAGGTCTGGGGCCGATGGCCGCACATGCGGCCCGCGTTACCAGCTTAATCAATTCACGTCGATTCGGGTGTACGCCAATTCCGTTCCGGGCTGTAAATCCCGTATGCCTCCTCTCTCCCGCAAAGGCGGAAACCGTCGCATGGATCACTGCCAAAATGCCCCTTAAATTTTGCCCCTTTAAAGCCCCTGTTCCTTAAAATGTGTATATGTTCCCGTACCAATCGTAAAGTTTCATTCTAGCTTGATTCATTTTCATAATTGATATTTAATGGAATTAGAGGCGTTTAGCATGCCAAAATCATCATGGGACTAAAATATAACAAAGAGAGTATTTGCTTCATAAACAAGTTTTAAATTGTCATTTACATAGCATAGATTAACGAGGCGTGATTAAGAATTTTTATTTAATAATTAATTATATTTAAGTTTAGGTTGTTGTACGCCACTGGCTAAGTAATAAGTTCAGACGTATTTTCATTTCATGTATTATTTTTAGAACAGTTATTCGTAAAAACATTTATATAATTATAAGTTAGAGCAGGGGTCTGCAAAATCCGGCCCGCTAGCTAAGATTAAATTTTACATTTTGTAAGCCTTTAACAACCGTTAAAATATGACTTATGTAGTGTTCCTATTGCTTCGCATTCCACTGTGATGTTACGCAGTAATAATTATATTTACTTCTCATAACCTGAGAATATTTATCAATGCTGCGATTTTAAAGCAGAATGGAGTGTGAATTATTTTGTTATTGAATTAGATAACTAAGTTCATGTTTATTGTTCGATAACCTTATACGTCATTATCAGACGAAGCACTCGACACGAAACGATATTTATTATTTGCAGAAAATTTGGAAAGTTTATAATGAATTTTATAACTCATTAATTAATTTATTAACTTATAAAAGAAAGCAATTCACCGATTAGAAGTCTATTAAAATGAATCGCATACGATGATGGTAAAAATATACGCGGTACAAGTTAGGGCATAGTTGAAAAAATATATGAGGGTTATAAAAATGCAATGTGCAATTCATTGAATTGTTCACTAGTAGGTATAGTGTGGGAAGCATCTCAATCTAACATGTGTTATTGAACTCGTTGTGTCGGAGGTGAACTTTATTTTTTCCCGTGAACTTTACCGTCGTCAGTTCCATGATTTTTTTATCAGAAATAAAAGCCGAATACCATACAGTAATTTGATAGCATATACGTGGTAAAATTTTACTGATATTTTTTCAAGCTCAGAGGAGCGATTGAAATTGTTTTTACCGAAAATACCGTTCTTAATATTATTATCATATACTAAATGCGTAGAAATATCATGGGATTTCTTAACGAATTTAACTTAAACTACAAGGAAAAATAATGCTCATATATTATATTAACTTACACTGCGCTTGAAACTTTACAAGAAATTACGTATTTTTTAAGCTCACTTTAATTTTACTTCTTGGCCCTCCGAGCCTAAAATATTTACGATCTGACCCTTCACAAAATTAGTTTTCTGACCCTAGCGTTAGAGTAAGACGACATAAAAAGTCTTAAATTATAATGAGTTGAAAGCACTGCAAAAGTAGTTATAGTAAACAATTTAAAACCCCTTCGAAAAAAACAACAAAGAATTACTATTTTTAGTGTTTTTCGATTCTTCGACATATTTTGGCTTAACGATTTATATATATTGTTTAGTGATTCATATTAAAAATTTGTTTTCAAATACTAACATAACAATTGTGTGTATAAATCACAATAAACATAAAAGCTCACAATATATGGGCGTCGATGTGTGACTGGCTTTGTCTTGTGACAAGAGTTACAAGAGTACTGTTTGAAAAATACCATAACAATAAGCGTATTATACACGATATTCAAAACGATGTTTAATAATACAACAATAATTAATAATTCGAAAACGTCGACGTTGAAAAGGCAAACACAATTGAAAGGTAAAAATATAAAAAGAGCAGGGCAATTGCAAGCGATAAAGCAGTTTGGCACTCGACAAACCCAGTTTTGTTGTTGGGGACCAGCAAAAAAGAAGAGAAGAGAAAGAAAAATGTTGTTTTGTACGAACGGGGACATTTTGAAATCGTGCCCTGGAGAGCCGTGGACTCGGAGAGAAGAGATGGGAAAACGACCGGAGCGTTTTCCTTAATTGAGATATTTTTTCGTAAAAAA
This sequence comes from Plectrocnemia conspersa, assembly GCF_051122295.1. Taxonomy (NCBI): domain Eukaryota; kingdom Metazoa; phylum Arthropoda; class Insecta; order Trichoptera; family Polycentropodidae; genus Plectrocnemia; species Plectrocnemia conspersa. Next base: position 19,110,157 of record NW_028277176.1, read on the forward strand.
TTCGTGGAAAATTCGCTGGATGATGGACGGGCAGAAATGAATCTGTTGCTCAGCTACAGTATGTATAATATTTATTAATTCATATTTGCTAAGAACTAACTGTGAAATTTGAGAAATAAAATATATCAATAATCTAATATATATACATAATTAAAATTTGAGTCTTGAAGCATTATTTCTTCGCAAATAGTAATTATATGAGCCCACGCCTATGTCGGCGATTTATTATTATAATATACTTTAAAATATATAAGAATAAATATATCTAGCATCCAATCATTCCAAATGTTCGTGTACCTTTTTAAAATTGACTTTATTATGTGTATTTGATACTATTTTCATCCCTATTCTACAATTTTTATAATTCTGTATTGAGTAAATGTAATATTGCTGCACAATAGCTAGTAGTAATGAGGTAATATAAAACTATTATACCTCTCATTCTATGCAGTAAATCTTCTTTTCTACTAGTTATTTTTATTATTATATTATTGTGGTAATATTAAAAATACATTGAATATCTATTACTAAATATTTAATGTTAAAAAATACTGCAAAAATATTATTTTAACTAATTTTAGTGCTTTGACATGTTGGTGATATGATATTATTTTAGCTAAAACAATAGGAAAAAGATAATGAAATATTTTTATTGTTTTTTTTATTATTTTCTCTCTATATATAAATATATATATATATATATATATATATATATATATATATATATATATATATATATATATATATATTTGTAGCCAAACAATGAGATTTTACATACTGACGTGATATACGGCGAATATTGATTTAAATACTAGGTGTCGCCTATAAATTTGCGCCGTTTAAAGGGCAAAATGCGAAAAGGGACAATGGGTCATAATGGCGTTCAGCCGTGACCCATTTCGAAAATGATTTATACGAAAATATTTCATAAGAATAATCCGGATAACGCTGTAGACCTGGCGGAAGTGTAAACAAGCACTTTTCCGGAAGCGGTCTGGCGCTTCCGGCACGTTGCCCTTCCAGCAACGGCGCACTTTTAAAAACCTACCGCACAATCAATTGTTGGGTCTTCTCTTTTATGGCGCTTTTATTTATATGTCTTGGAATCTCAAAAATATAAAAATAAATAAATAAAAGCTGCGCTCCTACTAATTAAATCGAAAATGTTTCATATATATCCATTAACAGCATGGTTACAAGCTAAATATATAAGAAAGTTTTAGAAGCACTTAAATATGTTTCATTAAGTGCGTATATAAATGTTCATGTAATTAAACGGTTTTGATAGAATGTATAGGTTGTCCCTCTATATATGGCCAACTCCACTTTTTATCATGGAACACGCGCATTCGTTGTTATATTGCACACTGTTTCAACAAATCAATGCGAAATCAAACACACTGCTAAATTCATTAAGTATTTGCAATGATGGATAGCTTCAATATTTGATAATCAATTTGTTTTTTGCTTATTTTGTTTGTTAATTTTTTTTTGTCACGTTCTTACATTTTTTAAATCTCATTTTCCCTTTAAATTTATTACTTGTCTGGAATCCCAGTGAAACGAAGTATTCTTCGCTGTTGTAGAGTATTCAAGGAAAATTTCTCAGATATGTCTACAATATAATGCAATTTTATTATATGTGTAAGACTTGAACATTTTCAAGAGATTGCAGTCGATTTCCTTGATCTGCAGGTGGATCTCAATTCTTTATAGAAGTGGGATTTCGGTATTCTTAAGATCCTTGATGCTGGCAGAACACTCAGGTTACGATGGTCTTAATTTTAATAAATTAATAAATATTCGTCGTTTCTGTATGTGTATCATAGTGCCTTTTAACTAGAAGCGTTGAGATACAATTCATCGCATTTTCGGCGTAGCGTCTATTCAATAAAACATCGATCTACGATAGTTGCGATCACGTCCCTTGTTCTTGCCCGTTGCGTACAGAACGTCAGCGCTTAAAAACGCGTCATTGTAGCAAGCCATCCAGCTTCTCAGTGAGCTTTTCAAACACAAGGATGTTTTCAGTAACACATTTATTGTGTTTTTTTAATAATAATATGTGTGATTTTAAATTACTATTTATTCAAATAAGCAGACTGTCTACAATTATGATTTTATCTATAAACCATTTTATTCAATCATTGTGGTAAATTGTTTTTATTATGTCGATAAATGCATAGAAAAATACGCAGTAAGAATGATAAAAGTCGTTAATAACACAAAAAAGTATATAAACACATTTTTTAAATAAAAAAATACACAAGTATAATCTAGATTTTTAAAGTTGATTATAACATATTTCAATATGTACTAGGTAGCATAAAAAATTACAAAGCATGCTTCAAGTAATTTTAAGTGTCAATTAAATATTAAAAAAATTATGCATCATAAGGTAATAAACTAATGAATTTTAAATTAGCGTGTAATTCTACATCTAAATTACTTTGTGCCTAAAATTGTTCTATTTTACATAATACAGTTTTTTATTATTATTGTAAAATAAATTATTGTTAATTAAAATTATATAATATTAAAATCTTGAATCTGTTATATCTGCTATTGCTTCTTAGAACACTTTACGCAAAAGCATTTCCCACTGAATATTGAATAAACTTGAAGTATTTCTAGTTAACTTTAAGTACTTGCGTCCAGTGTTCCTGGAATGATATTTTCGCGTTAAACTACTTAGATTTTTTTCTCTACTTCATCAAACGCAACTTTCAAAAGTCGTGCCAAGGTTTCTGAAAAAAACGTGATTTAAAATGTAAACGCAAATGTATAAATATAAACGGCAAAGGGTGTTTCAAAGTTTCAACTTTTTTTTTAAAAAAACACCCACACATATTATTGTAGCGTGGAAATTCGTGTGGGGAGTTGCGCTGTCAAAACTCGTATAAAAAGTGGAGCAAAGATTGTAAAGTTTTTTTCTCGGTTTCCTTCTCAGGCGCCCCCTCCCGCCGGGCGCCTAATGGGAATAAGTTTCTTTCTTGGCCGGCGTTTCTCTCCTCGGGCGTGTATCCACGAACATAATGATAATGTGGCGTTATTTAGGGAAAAGTATTCTTCGGAAAGCAGATTGCCGATATCGTTATTTATTTTTCTTTTTCTTATTTCTTGCCCCTAACTCTCTCGCCGCCTATCCTATCTATAGTCTTGAATCGTTGTTTGTTGTGTGTATAAGGAACAAACAAAAACGTTAGGCTCGCATGATCGATGTTCACGAACCATATAGCACGCGTATTCACAAACGGATGGCTATTATGGAAACAGCCAGAAAGTCGTATAAATATTCGATAAAAAAGATCCATATGAACAAAATAACAAAAAAATTATTGAACGCAATAATGGTTTTTATATTGAAAATTATGTGTAAGTCTAAACATAATATATAACAACCAGTTAATAACGGCAAAGTAACAAATACTGCCTTTCTACGTAATATATTTGAAATTACATACATCAAAAATACGCAATATGTACAAATCACTGTCTAAATATTTAAATTTAACAACATATTGTTACGTCATAAAATTTGCATATTATTAATAAAATAAATAATAATAATTATAACTTTAAATTAATAAAGTAAACATATCCATCTGCGTGTTATTCGCGAGCGAGTAAATAAATATTTTTGTCGTTTTAAATTACCTAATGAAAATTGTGTTTTGAACTGTAATTAAAGATCAAACACTCTGCAAGGATTGGGTGTCAAAAATAAACAGGAGCAAGTCTTTTATGACGTTGCAATTAATAAAATCCATATGTTGAAAAAAAATATTATTATGGTATTCGCAAAATATTTTCTTTACTTTCCAAATATCCTCTCGTATAGTTATGATACACTGTCTATTTTTATTTTTGATTGATTGACATTTCAACAGATACAATGAAATTATTTATATTTATTTTGGCTTAATAATAATGACACCAATTTATAAATTTGATACAAGAATACTTTTATAATGTAAAAAAAGTTATTTTGGGATTTTATTACCGCACACTACTATATATAGGATTTATATTTAAATATAATTAGATTCTCTTTTTAAGTAAAATATTGTGTAGATAAAATACTTTTTTTTTTTATGGTAATAAATATAGAATATATTTCTCAGTAATTTATAAATGTACGTACATAAAAATGAACATATTACCTTAAATTTATAAGGCAGTTTAGGATAATATTTGCCGAACAATTTTAATCAACGACCGTCTTTATGCATTGTTCTCCAAAAGCACGATTCCATAATATAGGCGATCTTATTACAGACAAAAGATGGCTGTAATGTTCTTCGGCAAGATACAATATCGGATATAACACCTCTAGGTACAAGCGATAACAAGATCGCAAAAGCAAATTGTTTTGCCAAATGATAAAACTCGATACGTTCAAAATTCGTGTTGAGTTTCAAACAAATTAGCGAAAAACGCCGAGATTTTCATCTCTCGTCCATATACATAAAAGTTCATATATATATATATATATAAAACAATGCTATTTAATAATCATTTTAATTGATTTATTGAAAAAGCAAAAAAATCACTGTCTATTTATCTATATCAAAGAAACTGACTTATCATGTGACTCAATGCCCTCAATTTTTGCTACTAAAAGTGCACAGTTTTTATTAGCCCAATCAAATGGACTTTTTGACATTGTAAATATAATTAGAGAAAACTGTCGATTAAAAAATGTTATAGATATTATTTTTTAAGAATAAACTGCTTTAGAAGCAGTATTTTGAATGATCTTAATATGAGAATATTCAATTACTCGTGAACTCGAGTTTTATCATAATTATTTTAATAAAAGCTTTATCTATTTCAATTAAGAATTGTTAAAGTGTTTTATTAACTTATACTTATTCTCACAAAGTTGCATGTCTGGCTGTTTAATTTAATGTTATTTCAACGCCCGTTGTTTTTAACCGCTCGAGCCACAACAACACGAAAGAAAGAGTATCTTATTATTTCTTCACCGCACGGTCTCGTGCGATGGTATCACAAGTTAATTACAGGTGAGCATAGCAGGAGATTGCTCTCGAACGGATTGCATCTGCAGGTGCATGTTCATTCAAGAAGTCAAACGAGTCCTGATGCACCTGCGCGTAGAGATCTCCTTTTGGTCGAGCAGTCACTGAGCAAGAAAAAAAACAACCCAAGTTCTTTGTTTGTGATTCGAAGCGAATGTTAAACATGCTATTTGGACACATCAGTGTTTGATCGAAATAGAGGTATATGAAATATAACATCAAGAGATTTTCTCTAATTCTTAGAATTGCACAAAGTATTTGGTGGAAGATAAGAGTTTTCGGAAACAAATCATATTTCATACCAGGTGAGGCAGTGTCCGGTTTCTTTGAGCCCATTTCGTGACAAAGGGCTATTCTGTTGCTTGTGCATGCATTGTTCCTGGGCGCATTCACCGGCGAAAGCGAGTAATAAAATCCAGGTGTCGTATGACAAAACATCAGGTAACAACTTCATTACCGCGTATATAGCCAAAGACCGCCAATGTGTCAGAATTTGTTGGAATTTCTGAATTGGACGTTTGAGTGTAAAGAAGCTCTTCTTTCTTTATGTACGGTTTTATTGCTATACAATTTATTATAGCGAACATTGCGCAGCATGCCATAATAGTGTGTCGTATATAAACTTTCCGCAAGCCATTAGCGCACTGTATTTATATACTTAATTAAGGTTTGTCGGGCGTTTAATGTAATTAATGATATGCTTTGCGGTGCACATAATCTTAAAATCAATAAATTAAAACAAAGTTTTGACTGTGGGTTTAAAATTTAATATTTAATTTAAATAATACAGTTTCAAGTGTAACTGTATCTTCATACAACATTATTATTATAAACATTATACAACACTATTAACTTCATTAGAATATGAATGACAGCGACGTGCTACCGATTAATTACGTACTACTGCAATAAAGGAAGACAATAGACTAAAAATATAATATATAGACAAGTATTAAAATATTTTTTTAATATCAGGATAAATTAAATTAATTCTACTGAATAAAAAACGAGTTTAAATCTATTGCGTATTATTACACAATAAAAGGTGCGTTATATGTTCGCATTAGAGACTCTTTCTAAAAACACCAAAAACTGATATTTAACTTTTTGTGGAAGTAGCGCTTCAGAATCTTAAATTAAATTATATCTTTATTGTTTTGAACAGCCTTGGCCATACGCACTAATAGCTAGCAAACAAAATAAAAAAAAAAATTGAAAATACTAATTTAAAAATTTCAGAAATTACTCATTTTTCTGAGTGCAACTGTGGACTTTCTAAGTAACTGATATTGTATTTTTTAATCTAAAATCAATACTAATACTGCTTAATTTTAAGTCTGTCTAAATTAATTTTGATATAATTTTTAAGCACTTTTACACTTAATACTGCATTACTTTTAAAATTAAAATAAATACTCTTGTTCCTATTTATTGAGTTTTTTTATAACATACAAGCAAATCCGGCAATGCTTCGCTACTGCTAAATTTAAGTATATTTGTATATTAATTAAATAAGTACAATTAAAATTCGATATCAATTTATTTATTCAATTAAAATGACATAAATTGAATTGTGTGGAATAATTAATTTTTTTCTGTTTCACTGCTGTTTTGTTTTAATAGTGTTCTTTAGCGCCATCTGGATATTTTACAATATTAATTATATTTACTCTCTAAGCACTTCCAGCACTAATAAGAACAAACTATGAAATTTTCAGCGAAATCGGTCCAGTAGTTTTTGAGTAAGGAGTACATACACATACGAACATTGCCTTTTATTTGTGTTGATTATGCGTGTATGAACCTGTATTGCTTATTTAATCTATATTTTTCAATTCTTTATAACTTAATATTTTATCATTTACTATTCAATATTCAAATAGTTAAAAATGATACATATTAGAAACTCTAGTTGCTAAGATAAAATAACAAGCATCTGTTATAGATTACGATAATGGATTTATCGAATTATAATAGAAATACAAAATAAATAATAAAAGTAAATTATTTTTCTAGGAATGCGTTTGATATTTATGCATGAATCGAATATATTATAAAATATCCAATATAATAGATAAAGTCAAAAGAGTATTAATGTTTCATCTGAAATCTGCAACACACGTTTTCCAGATATTTAATTCAGAATTAACAACTCAAAAACAGTTCAACTGAGTCAATCAAAAATGTGTTCATAGTCCTTTTTGACGCTGTATTCTCGGGTAATATTTTTGGGACATAATGTACCGGAAAAACGGCAGTCGTCCGATCGCCTCCCTAATGATGACGGACGCAAAACGAATAGGCAATACCAGTCCCTGGCCAATGAAATGTTTCCACAATAAAGACGTCCGATACAGCCAGCGCGTGACGTAATAGAGGGCATCTTGTATGCCCGATCGGACATTTTTTATGTCCGTTTCGGTCCTTTTCGCATACGCACATACATAATGTGGAAGAAAAACATTGCGTTAAGAGAAGGGATGTATAAATCGAAGCAAACATTTTTTTAAAACTTTTATGTAAAAATATTCGGAAAACTGATTTCTGCTACGAACAGATTTTCCGCTGCAACGAAAACCCTTTCGAGTCGAAGCATCTACCTTTTTGCTATTCTGCAAAGACGTTCGTCTTCAAATATTGCATGTTGCATAAGAAAATTGTCAGAAACGCTCCATATAGTGTGCCGAAGAATAAACTCAAAATTTGTTGAAAGCATATGCTATGTATCTATAATAAAAATATATATTTTAAAATTAAATTTGGCCTTATCTTAAAAATTGAAGTGCGTTATCAAAAAATAATTAATAGTATTATCAAATTAGAAAGTGTTTATCATAAAGAAATGATAGTTATTTTACAATTAGCATTGAGAAAACGATAGAACTAGCAAGCAATTGTTGCGATCTATTGTGAATTAACTAATTTTTTTATTATGTTTATTTGTAGTAATCTAACGCAAAGAGCAATTAAAACAATGTAATATTATGCTATTTAATATTTATAACATCTAAAAAAAATATGACATTTTGTAATTTTACATATATGTTATATTATCTCTGGTCTAAATAATAAATGAGCCGATTTAAAATGATAATATAAAAGTAGATATGTACATATACTATAAATGTATAATGTCCCCGAGTAATTTATTTTCAATAATAGTACATACGTGACGTTAAATTATTCACATGGCAAATAGTTGTTGGAAATCCGTAGAAAGGAGGCAATTTGTTCGTTGGTAACAAATAACGCGTTTCGTAGGGCTAAAATACAGGTTTGCGAAAAAATCCACCCCCACGTAAGCGTATGGTAATCTGAATAGATCGCTTTTCGATAGCGTGCAAGAAAATGAATATCTAATCGCTAAGAAAATTATTCCTATCTACGAATGCAAAACGAATACGGCGGTAATAATAGCAGTACCAATTCGAAATCAATAGACTTAAAAAAGGAATATACGTATGTACATGTATTTATGAATTACATAAGATCTAAGATGGTGCAAGTTTTCTCCTCTTCAGTTTGTTGAGCGAGTGGGTAAACTTTGCAGCAGGGTGAATTTTAGAAAAAAGGATTTTCGTATAAAGTTTCTAAGCAAGGGGAGATAAAGACGGCTACCGCCATTAACAGTTTATATATCTTATGCGCTAGGAGGGGTAACTGCAAGGCGAAATCCGTAATGGGCATTTATAACGACTTGTCTAGACATCACCACCAGACCAACTATGCAGATTAGAACCAGCAATGTAGATTGATAAACGGACCGTATTCTAAAATACCCCGAGGCTCACAGTTTCAGCTAGAAGCTGGAGTATACAGGTTGATCCAACATTTTCGCGATTCACATGATGTAAAACTTTGTGTGGATTTTGAAACTTTTTAACAATTTAGGATCAAATATGTGGTTGGCTAAAATATCAGTTCCACATATATACATAATACTACCGCGCAAAAGTTTAAGATCAAAAATGAAGTTCAATGCAAAATATTATTATTAATATTAAATTGTTATATTTTAGAACGTAGTCTCTAATAAAAATCATAGTATGTATTAATTTTTTACAGGCAAGAACAGAAGACACAACTATAAACTATGACCGTATTCCGAGGCCCATATTTTGAGCTGCTCGAGCACCGAAAGGTTGTCAACTACGCCTCTGAGCAATTACCAAAAATGTTTATTTGGGGAGCGCTGTAATACGAAACCGATTACAGCGCTCCCCAAAAACAACAAACAAGAATGGACAGTACCTGTATTCCTTAACACATAAATACTGAAGAAATTTACGCTGAAGTTTTTTGAGCCACAAGTCATTGATTCCTTACCCTAAAAATCTATATAATGGAGCCAGCTTCTAGTATGCTGCAGGCTAGGGCATCATAAAGAGTGCGCAATACCAAAGTATTCTTAAAGTAACGCGCATTTATCAAAATAAAACCAAACATATTTATCGATCTGCTGTGTATCTGTAATGTGCAGGCTAAATTTACAGTGCTTCTAAAGCATCACACAAGATCCTCAGTAAAGAAAGGCTTGTCTATATATCCACCGAGATCGTAGCAATATTCTACCGGAACAAAGGACCTTAAGAATAGAATTGTGAGACATTTCATGACACTCGGTTTTCGAAAGCCTACTTCTATAAATAATTAAGAATCCAAAAAACGACTGCACTGTCTTGAAAAAATTCAAGTCGTCCGTATATAATAAAAAAATAGTACATACTACGTAAGCGTGCTTTAGAAAATAGTCATGTGCTATGTTTTTTGGGCTTTATTTATGTTTAAACTGAAAGATTAAATTATTTTGAGTCTTCCAGTATACATATATCACGTGCTATGTATGTATGTATGTGTATATATTTATGGTGAAAATTTGCATTCGTTTTATTTAAGTTTTTTTCAGGGTACGTCTGCAAGCCCCATAATGTAGCCGGGGTCCGAGCAACCCCAGCCCAAAGAGAGCAACTAGGGTCGTAAAATGTTTTTCACGCCATTGCGATTTTGATTTTTCCCGATAATGGCCGCCCGATTTATGCATAGCCTTTCGAAGTTTATGACGACGTTTAAAAAAACTCATATTTATTGCGTAAAAAATGGCCGAAATTGCGACGACAAAAGCGTAAACGATGCGCCGTTTATGCGAGGGACGAACGATTTGCATAAAAAAATTGTTAAGCATTTACATAATCCACCGAATGCGTTACCTATTGTAATAATTCTGTGGGTTTCAGCTTTTTATTTGTTTATTTTTATGTGAAAATTGCTTTTGTACAACTTTCGCCAACAAAATATATCACTTTTATATAATATTCATTGAGAACAGGTAAAGCTTTTAAATATTATGCAACAACGGTAGCAATTCTATTTATCTTGAGTTGAATCACAAAAATTCGTAAAACGATTGTAACTAAGCTTTCTAATCTAACAACTTTAATTCACAATTCACATTGACTTTTCTATATTTATATTCGACCGTTCCGCTGTTACTAACCTTCTGTCTTTCACCAAAACGATGACAAACACTCTCAATGCGGGAATTTAAATAGGCAAGGTTTGTCATGGGTTAATAAAAATGATCAAATCTCGGTTGTTCGGATCGTAAACAGTTTGTAGCCCATGGCGGCCGATTATCGTAAGATTATTATACCCTTCTAGGGGTTCCTCAAGGGTACCACCTGAGCCCTCTACTCTTCAAGACATTTATTAATGACATAAATACTTCAGTTACAAATTTAAGCAATCTTCTGTATGCAGATGATTTAATATTTTGTTATGTGTATTACAATATTAAAATATATTGTTTATTTTATTTTACTTTCGTGATAAATAAATAAATGTCAAGAAACAAGTTGAAAGAACAATTGCTTAATGTGACAGAAATTATTTGAGAGAAGTATGCTTTTTTCATGGTCAATTTTATATTGCGGTATCACGAGTGAAACATGAACAACACAAATGTTCATATATGCCAACAGAAAAAATAATCCAACTAAAAACATCGTTAAATTATACGATATATAGGGGAACAAAACGCGGGCAATTATTAAAGTTATTATATCCATAAAAAACATTTTCATGGCATATAGAGCATATTTTACTACCACTATTAATTTAATAAAGTCACCTAGGGTGTCACTATCCCGTTTATATAAGCGCCTAGTTATTTCAGTGAAAGTCGAGTTAAATACCTCGTTCGAGTATTGAAGTAACTCGCCAAACTATTCTAAATTCCTTCACTAACATTGTTCAAAATGAAGTATGTATTTTGTGGGATTTATAGCTAAATTATATAGTATAAATTTCAAATTCCTCACACCATTAATACCTTTTTAAATGATGTTTTTATTAATTTCTAAATATACACCTTATAAATTAAATTTGGCGGTTATATTTATGAATGTATGGCGAGTTAAATTTGGGCAAGATGGCTGCTGATTTATTTCTGAGATAAGATGAGGAAATTTTTTAATCCGTCCAGGTTTAAAGCGCCACAGGGCATTCTCCTTATAATATTAGACCTTTCCGCCTTGGCGAGTCAAACGCTCAAAAGCTTTCCTTTTATAAAGGGGAGGCTCTTCATTGTTTTCCTCAATCATATCCCACTCTTTGCATCTCTCTCTCCGTACGTAGAAAAGTGAATAATGCGCTACTTTATTTCCCGGCTCCCCTTCTTTGGTAATACTTTCAAAGATGTTATGCCGTTTGAAATATGCGCTTTTGTTTTAAATTCACGTTACGCCACTGAAAAGCTTGCCTACCAAAGTCTAATATCCATTAAGACAATCACTCAGAACGTCGTTAATCATTCTTACTTCGCCACACACATGAATAATAAAAAAACATACATAATAAGGTCAAGGATCAAATTAAAAAAACTTTTACATTGATAAATTTTCAGTTCTACTTTTCGCGGAAGTCGGAATATATACGGCTTTCGCTCCAATTCTTTCACTTTGATGCAGTTTTCTTACGGGACATTAAGCTATAATAGTCAGCGCATCTATTGGAATTTATGGGATAAAATAATATTATTGTGGAATATTTTCATTCATATTAATTTGTATATTTCCGGAAAATGTTGCCTCAAGATCGTCTCTTAATAAATAATGCTATAACAGCAAATCGTTATTTGTGGCTTCCGTTCGTTTGCGGAAGAAAATTTATTGTTATATATGTGTATCAAAGGACGACGAGTCCTAGAAGTATACAATGGCGTCACTTCTAATACAATAGTGTATCTGTACAAATATGTGCCTAAAATACTGCAAAAGAATATTTGCAACGTATAAAACATATTTTAAAATCACCAAAAACCTGTTTTTGATTATTAAGATTGAATCATTGAAGTTTGAATAAAAACGAGAGAATTCTATGACTCTAGAAGCAATAAACTCATTATCAAGATAATTTGTTATAAAATGAAGATGATATAAGTTATTTATAGAATAAATTAAATATAAATATTTTCGGAATTTTGTACCTTTGCTTTTCCAATATACCTCTGTATAGGATCTGACAATTTAAATCCAATAGTGCAACGGTCGGTTGCATTCCAATGAACGGTAGAATTTAGTTTTACTTTATTTTTTTACATAGGGACGGAAACGAGGGTTATGACCCGAGGCAAGCCTCATACCAGAATCCTCCCTGTTATTATTCTAGGCGAAACGAGTCCCTTTTGCAAGCCGGAAAAGGACGGTTCTTTCGTTATTGGAAAACGGCAAAAGGGACATGCTGAACTAACTGCGAACGGAAGTCGATTACTACCACATTCCGACAATTAGGAAAACCTCAATTTATTATGACAATAGTATTCATTTATTGTTTTACGTTGTTGATACATTGACATAAATACTTAACCATTCGCAAAAAGGCTTTTTGTCAGTCGTAGGACTTTCAAAAGATGTTTGCGTTGTTTACAGTAGATAAACGCCTAGAAAAAGTTGATTTATAAAATAGATTTTCATTCACGCGAATAAAACGAGCGCCGAATGTAAATTTTTCGATCCGACGCGCTTTCACGCAGATAATGTATGAAAAAAGTTTGTTTTGTTGATAAATTGTTAAATGGAATGAAATGGGTGAGAAGCAAAGGGCAAACTATAGGTTTAAAACCATTGCGAAATGTTTAATACATTAAATACAATAATTCTGCAATAGTACTATTGACGTTGATTTATTTATGTTTCATGTTTGATGATATTAAAAAAGTGTTAAATATTTTATTGTTATTATTATAAAAAAAAGTAATAAATACATCTGTGGTAATATAAGTATCCACTTCAGCGATGGCATATTTGATCTTTTTTCAGAGAATTATCGTTTCAATATGTCAGCGACAAAAGTAAGAGATGTGAAATATAACATGTTTTTTATCAAATAAATTGATAATAAACTGAAAAAATATGTTAAAAGTAAATCATTTTTGTATTTTATTGATTGAAAAAAGACTTTATATACTTATTTTATGGCAAAAATGCTTACATATTTATTAAAATATAAAATAAACTTAATAACATATTTTTTATCACTAGTTGTAAATTACTAGGTTTTAAGAAAGTTGTATCATATATGTAATAATCATCGTATAATAATTATAACGTTTGACAAGACTTTTATCAGATGAAAATTTAGATAAAATAACTTGATTAATATACAGATTTAAGCTCAGAAAATTTATTCAAAATGCTTTTAAAATGGTTATAACCGCTGAATTAATAAAAGCAAGTAGTAGTTGAAATTTAATAAATTCGCAGCTGTGAGTAGTGAAAACATATATAGCATTTTATTGCAGAATTTATATTTTTGGTTTTTATCACTTATTTTTTGACAAACATACTCCAATATTAAAAATTCTGTTTTTCGCTCTAAAAGCTTATAAATTAGTGCGTCTTTAGAATTTGTATATTAGGATACAATTTTTTTCAAGATATCACTATTATTTTCAGTATTTATTGAATGGTGCTACAAATTTTAAACGTGTTTTTAATTTTGAGGCAAAAATATTCTCCATTAATATTTATCAAAAAAAAGTTTTAACCTCTGAAATAGTAATCTTTTAAATTTCAAAAATATATATCTTAATCATTGTAAATAAATAAATACTAGCAAATTTTAAATTTATACTATATATAATTAAATGATATAAAAAAAATTGATTAACCCTTGCAGCGAAAGCTCTCTTTTTTTATCTAAAAAATTATAAATAAATTTAGTGTTTCATTATGAAATATAAACATATTAACACTATACAAAAATACAACTTTTATTTATTATATAGGATCTATTCTGTTTATCAGCTTTTTTTGGTGAATGTTTGTATTGATAAAAATCACTTTTGAATGTTTTTTTCCCTTTCTTATTTTCCATTTTTATATTTATACACAGGTACTTATACATACACACACATGTATACGTACATACACACATGTTCACATACATATGTACGTAGTAACTAGTATTTATTTTATTATATTTTTTATTATCATTTTGTGAAGTCCACGAATAAAGCGGTGATATCATTTCTGTGAGGTTTAGTTGAAAAATCACATAAAAATTGTAAATTACAAGGGTGCTAAAATTAAACCTCTAGGGACTCTAGCAGAAAAGATGATAAATAATTAAAAATTTTATTTTGAAAGATTCTACCGCTTAAAAACGAGTTGATTATTTAACTAAAGCTAATGGAAAATTTAATTGAGTTAGCTTATATATAATACATGCGTGCCAAACGCAATTATAAGCTATAACAATGTCCAAAAACACTGCTTCTGTAGTGATTTTTCTATTAAAGCTCTTTTCAATATATCTCACAACTCTTTTAATTTTAATTCACAGCTGCATTCAGAGCAGGTAGTCAGAAAAGAGACAGGGATTTTAGTTTAACGCTATGAAAACATTGATTGATTTGGTATTTAATAATTAATATCAAATAATTATTTTTGGCTTCTTTTAAACAAATTCTAGTCAACAAAAAGTAGGCATTGAAGCATTTTAGTAAGAATTTGTTTGCCGGCTACTTATATTATATTAAACAAAAGTCAATGACTTCATATAAATGTTATATAAATCATACGATAAGATGTTGCTATTTTTTACAAAATAAGAATAAAAGTGTCATGTGATGTGATGTGAAAAAAATGAACGTTAATTAAACATGCATTACATATTCTAATCAGAATTATAATATTGTTTCATATATCAATTTGAAATAACTAATGTAATAGTATACTCGTATGTTTTAATACATGTTGTACGTTATCTAATTGTATTGGTTTTAATTTTAATTGCCCGTTTACAACGCAAAATTAATAACACGGCCGTGCAAATGTAATATCACAATACCGATCCGTTTGAGCGGAAACGTTAAAATCTGATCAATTTCGAAATTTTCCACCGCTTTGGCCACATAATCAGCGCTTACATAACACATACCTTACCCATCCAACACACTAGATCCATTCGAAACAATTTCGCTGTATTTATCCATGAAATTTCCCATTTTGGAATTGATTAACGAGCCGGCAGGGGCTGGGGCTTAGTGCGTGAGCCGGCGTCATGTGTCTCGATAGGCGATATGTGAAATAAAGTTGATAGCACGCGAGTTCCGAGCCAGAAATATATCAGAAAGTCTCGTCGAGGGTGGGCGGGTGGTTTTTCGCCGGCAATGGGGGTTGGCCCAAATCGTGCTCGTGTTTTATGGCGTAGCACGTGCACACGTGCTGCCCGAGCAACTCGATAACCCGGAATCTTTAAACGATCGCCCATTCTGCCAGAACTTGCTCCCGGGACCCGGAGGGGAGCTGCCAACTTTGGGTACGTACCCTCCCGGGGACTTTTCCGCGACTGAAACGATTCGCCTTGAGGATTCGAATGGATTAATTTGCGGGGCATGTGCGAGAAAAAGCGTTATCTATTTCAGTTCAATCGATAGGAGGCTCTAGAAGAGCAATGGCTCCGATATAAAACGATTTTTTAGGATCACCCTATTCTATGCTCCATATTTTCGTTAAATAGAAACAATACTGTATGGCAGTATTTATATAACCATTATTTTTTTTTTAAATTTAAATAAGTAAAAAAGTATTATTTTAATTATTGTTGCTGCCAAGAACATTCATTCAATTGCTATTGATTTATAGTCAGAAATAGGTTGCAGCAACTATGTACAACTTGGTATGCTTAAAAAATATTACTATAATAAATAACTTTAAATATACCTAAAATCAAATAATTTTAGTATTGATTTAAAAGAGATAAAAAATCAAAACAAGACTTTGAGAAAGTTTACAGCTGTACAATAAGCACGGAAATATGAATTTCGGCACTATAAAATTTTTGCTATGACTGTTATAAATAGCAAAGATAAGAAAATAAATTTCGCTAAACAAAACAAGACATAATGACTAACTGCAATTTAAAAATACACAAAGACTTAAGAAACAGTACACAAGTATACTTTTAGATTTTGTCGATTTTTAACGTTTTATTAAATTAAATATTTTAATATTCATATTGATTTAAATAAGATGAAAAATGTTTACAGCAGCATAATAATAGCTGGATATATGAGTTTTTCGGTAATTACTTAGAATTTCGCAATAAAACTATGTAAACATGATAACACTAAGATAAGTTTTAGTTATTTAATTAAAATACAGAGTTAGTAAAAAGTTCATATGGAAATTTCTAAAATATGATTGATTACACTATTTTACATTTTGATATAAGCAAGTTAAGTTGTATTCAAATATTTAGGAATACTAATTGGTTAAAACTTGTTTATTACTATCCGAATTTTGAGTTTGTAAGTAAAGTAAACTAATCAACAAATAATCAATATGTGTGTTAGATATACTGTTTGAATATTAAAATTTTATCTCAGAAATAATTAATCTAATTTATTATCTTACGTACTACATCCAAAGTTTTTAATGGCCGCCGTTCTCAGACTAATCCCATCAGCGATGTCACGGAAGATGGACGCTTACCCTGCAACAAGCAAAAAAAACACATTCAATTAGCAACAAAGACGTGTATAGTTTACAAGGCATATTTATTAGGATATATGGAGTTAATTAATTAGTAGTTGAAGAGTTTTTCGCGAGTCGTAGTATGTAGTACCATGAAAACATGCTACGCGTACATAATGCAGTATGTAACGCGGCACATGTTCGCGCCGGGAGAAACGACCCTATAACCTCCATTTGGGAGCGAAAGCTCAGAGTTGCCACAATAATTCATACGGTTACGACCCAAGTTTTCATATGACGTCCTGAACTTGAATTTTTCGCATAAAGCTTCAGCGTAGGTACTATCGAGCGGAGGGACGTATTGTGCGTGCATGCGATCGCCTCCTGCTTCGCCACTAAAAATATTATATAGAGTAAATATATATTTTGGAGGAAACGAAAATAAACTAAGCTGGTAAACAGAATAAATTCAAACCCCTTCTAGAATTTAGCAAAATAATTTTACAAGCAATTATTACATTTATTACAATTATTATTTTTATTCGCCATAAATGAAAGTAAAATAAAAAAAATAAATCATAAGTATCAGTACCAGTAATATTAAGTTTTTACAACTTTTTAGAAATTTCTTAAATTTTGGCTTTCAGGGTTGTAAACATTTCGTGCGATAAAGTTGTGTTTACTCCAATTTTTTAAAAAGGAAAAGAACAATAATTTTATAACTTAATAAATTGGCAACTCGGCGACTTCAAGCTGCAACTGCTAGTTTTATACTTCATAAATATTTTCCATTACGTAAATGCCCGATGTCAAGATCAATTAAAGATTTTCTGATACAATTCCGTAACATTAAAAATCTTTTGATCATGGGTATTAAGGAATTCCACCTTGTCTTCGTGTCGAGATGTAAATTAAGCTCGACATCAAATTCACTCTTTACATTTTTTTGTAAAATTGTACCTTTTGTTGGACTTTTGTGAAATAATTTGATTATTTTTCGAGTATCATTTACAGCCTTAATAAAGCTAGGTTTCAAACATAACTTAGAGTTTCTGCATTTTCATTATTTTCAAAGTCACTTTTCTGAATATATTGTTCATCGTCGTTATCTTCTTCATTAGAATCTTCGTGTTTTTCACATTCTGGGTTGTTTTCGACTATGCAGATTTTATTTAAAAAAAAAATGTAGGATATATTAAATAAAATTTAAATCGGAAAGTGTCGAGTACCGGGTAATTTTTTTAATTCCCGGCAGTAGAGACAGCAAAAAATCTTTGAATTCCCGAGTTATCTCGACACAGATTACTTTATATAGGAAAGAAAATCATATGTAACGACGCTTATAACGAGTGCTTAATTTAATATTTTATCCTATGTACATTGCATATAAGTCACCCAAATATTCTATTTTTTAATTACAGTATACTCTATTATCCGGGTGTAGATTATCTGTGTTTGAATTTTTTTTTAATAAATCATCTAAATAGCGTATTACAGTCACGTGTTGCAGAAATGCATCTGTAACTCATAAATTAAACTTTTAGTAATTGGAGGAGCAAAAAACTTTATTTCAGGGGACTGAAATGAAATATCTTCCAGTTTATTATTATAACTAAAAAGGGGCATTGATCTTCGATGGTTGGTTAAAAACCAAATGGGTTTGTGAAGTAAGAATATATTTTAAAAGAAAAGAGTTGTGATCTGAAGCGTATTGTTAATAGATAATGCTCATTTAATCCGAATAAAAGCATATTGAAAACGAACGACGAACATTTTTACCCCCTAGTATTACAAGGTGTTATATCATCAATAAAACGGCTTTACGGTGTTAGTCTACTAAAAAATCATTACAAGTGAAAAAAATACAAACAATTACAACAGACACAAGACGACTCTGACTTCTTTTGAAACTTTACTGGACAACATCGATCAAAGGGGATTAAAAAATAACGATATATTAGCTTTTACAAAAATTCAAAAATTATCAAGGGATTCTCAAAAGCAAATTAAAATCACAGATTTTCTTAATTAATAAAAAATATATAATCTGTATTGTGAATATATTATATATATTTAAAACTTAATTAACCGTGCCCTTCTTACCCAGCATTAGCCTAGATAATCTAGAGTATACTATATCTACAATTGATTATTATGTATAGATTTAAATCGTGCAAAACCAATGGTTTGTTTATTTTTTCCTTGCTAAATTTCATCAATCTGAGTGTAAGTTCAAAGTTGATGAACACGTCCTGTTAGCAAATTCAGCACACGTACCAGGCTAGGATTTTCTCTCTGAGTTTTCCATCAGAAGCCGACGCCGCGATTTGATTAATGAAAAAAGCATTGTTAGCAATTGAAAAGCGATTTTTCTCTCCGGTATCGCGGCGCGAATGCGTTATTCCCACATTACAATTTTTCGTTTGCGAAAAACTTTGAACATTATTTTCGGCTCGGTACGTGCCTCGCAAGAATTACCACCGATTTTCCATCGGGTGCCCCCTAGGAGCACGTCCGATGCGTATCTTTTTCTTCGCTCCAACCACCACCCGCCCATTCACCTCCCACATCTGTCGGTTATTCAACGAAAAAGAGATGTCTGATGTGGTCGGCGCGGACGCCGAAAAATAATTGCCGACCCTCATTCCGAATTCCACCAACGGAATTATTCCATTTTTGCTACGGCATTATATTAATACACGAATGCTCTCGCAGAGATCAAATAAATAATATCGTCCAATAATAACGAATTTATTGAAAAAAAAAACAACGATCAAAATGTGAGCAACATTGAAATCAATTTTACGCTCCATACCATCGCAATATTGTGGGATTTTCCAGAGTTTGAGCGTATTGGCGTTTTATTAATTATATTGTTTTATTAGTTTTATATTATTTTATTTTACTAGGTCAAATAAAAGTCATTTTTCGCCAAGTCTATGTGACGTCACAGAATTGAGCAGAATCTTTGAATAAATATGTATAAATATATTCACTGGTTTCTATTACAGTAAATTTAATTATTCTGCTGTTATGCGGTACTATAAATTTTGTCTTTAAATAAATGTTTCCCGCGAGGTTAGAAAGGTTGCCAACCTCTAAACTAGTTGATAGTATAAATATCGTCCACGATACAAAATTATGTATTTTCTCTTTCCCTTTTGTATATAATTCAACATAATGAAAAAATATTTGATTTTCCACGGGCCGGCCTAATTGGAGCCGACGTGCTATCGATCTCGGAAAATTCGACGCCGTTATTATTGAAGGCTTTATCAAAACTTCTACAAAAATATATATTGTATAAAATACACATACACACCCGCAGAGGTTGAAGAGAAGGAGGGTGTTCAAAATTTGATTTATGTATTTTAATTTTGCATCTCGCCGAACGGTGAAGAACCGCTAATCTATACGGAGTTTCGCCCCGTCATGCTACCGTAGTTCTTCTAATAAAATTTTCAAGATACCACCCCTCGACCGCAACCCCTGAAGGAAGGCTTCGCGGCAGCCTCCATTTTTCCCACCGTTTCTTACATGCATCCCGGGAATATTCGGCGGAAAGTGCGGTCGTTCGTCAGAATTACGCCTTTTGCCCGACGGTGATTTAATCAAGCTTTGTTAAAAAAGCTCGAATCGAACTTCTTTTCTTACTCACCCTCTAAGAGCCACCCCTTTGGTGCGCATTTTAAAAAGAGAATTTCGTATACGAGTCCCTCGATGGCGAAAAAAATAAACTTTTGAAAGAGACGTAATTCCATTATCGCGCCTAGACTGGGCATTGAATTAAAATGTAAATGCCATCCGATCGAACGTGATTTTTATTTATTTAGATTACTTTCAATATATTAGATCAAGACCATCTAATGGCAAATGCTGTAGCTAAACTATAAATTTATTTATATAATAAATATGTATTATAGCATCAGTTCTATAATTTGTTTGTATTTTTAATTAATTGTTTTATTACTAAGTGAAACCTTTAGACTTTTTTGCTATAATATTTTTCTCATAAATTACAAATATGTATTAAATTTAATTATTAATTATTATTTTAGGTAGAAAAATAGAACAAATACATGAATAGATAGTATTTTTCTGTAATTAGTGTTAGATAACATACATATAGTATATATTTATTTTATTGTTATAGATTTCATTATTTTTAATTAAATTTACACTACACATAACTCAAAACTTTTCTTACTTCTAATAATGAAATATAATACGATGAGTCGTAAATTTAAAATTAAAATATCAAAACTAAGTTTTAGAATAGATTTATGATTATCATTAATATCTGTATTACAATAATGAATACATATATTTTTATTTGCATACAAATTTTCATGTTAAGAAAAAATTACCTACAATATATTAGCCATTAATTTTAATTCGATTTTCGAAACGATTGACTCATAATAAATTTGGTTCTTCGGGCGTAAACTCGCGTAATTGTTATCGAATTATTTTACCATATTTTCATCTCAAAATCGAAATGCAAATGCGGAGGGCAGCATCCCCTCAGATGCAGCTAATGCAATCACGCCCGGCGTTAAATCAAACAATAATCACGATGGTAATCTGATTTGAGAACACGGACGAGCTGACAAACAAGAGCAAAAAAACCCACGGCTCCAATCAGAAGCGCTACTAATTGAGTTTGTCAGGGGTCGGAACACGATTAAAACCCAATTTCAAAGCGGTAGAGACAGTCAAGGAAATGATTGTGAAAACTTAATTCTGCATTTGGATCGAGATGCAGCCGGCAAAGCGGTGATTAGGATGGACGATTAGAATTCAAATCGTATAAATTATAACGAGCTTAATAGCTATTAAAATACATACAACTATGCATTTAAAATAATTCGAAAAACCAAGCATGTCCCTTTGATAGAAACATACTATAATTATTGCTTTTAGTTTATAACAAGAGCCGCCCTTAATTTGATAAGATTATTTTAATAATTATTTTGCTTTATGGTAGTAGGATGAAATAAATATTTGATGTGCATATATGAAGTCAAGATAAATGTTAGATAAGATATATAAATAAACACTCAATATAAATATTCCAAAGATTTAAAATAATTATTTTTGTGAAAATATCATTTGACTGCAAATCCCAATTTAATGGCAACATCGATCATAGTTCCCAAAGTACAAAAAACTCGAAAGTTACCATTTTGACCCAGAAAGATCCAAGTTGGGTTAAGTGCACGGAATATAGACGAAAATCCGACAAACTCACTGGTGTTGAAACTTTTTAATTAGTCTGAAAAATTGAACGACGTACATCAGTGTCGGGTGAGTTGTTTGTAAATCCTATTTTTTATGTATATTTTTCATGGTTAGAAGCCCTAAAAATATATACATATACTTGTATTATATTTTATAACATTTAGAGTGTGCTTTTAAATATCGCATGTGCATTTAGAATATTATCAATCGGCTTTAGGGGTGCTTCAGAGGAGAGCCCAAAAAGGGGCCAGTGCCAGAGGGCGTCGGGTTTGAGCACAAATTGTTTGATGTCTGTTTTGTAGCCCCCAGGTAAACCGCATACGTTCAATTGAATAATGCTTCCAAATACATTAGACGGATTAATTAAATAGCGGTGAAGAGCGGTGCAAGTGGCGTAGAGTTTATAACAAATTAATGATAATGAAGTCGATATGTGCTAGCTTAAAAAATATAAATGCTCAAAGTTCAATAATAAAGTTACATCACTGAAAAATATGTTTAGATTTTCTAGTCAATAACGAAATTTAATACAAGCGATTGGCTAAATTAATCTTGAACTGTGAAAAATATTATATTTTATACAAGAGTGGAGGTAATTTAATTATATAAAATGTAAAACTAAATGAGTTTGTATTATAATTAAAACTGTAAACTCTTAGTTTAAATTGCATGAGATTTTTTTATACTATTCCTATTTATCTTAACGTTACAAAAAAATCTTTCGTTCCGATTGCCGAAAACTTACCGCGGAAATGTGATCCATAAAGAGTATACTTAGAGGATTGTTCATCAGAATAAATACTCATAATAAAACACCGTGAGAAAATGTACATACACATATAGACATACTTCACGCAGAGATGGATTCTGATGATACGCCTAAATATGAATTCATTCTTCTTGTATGTAAATATAGATATATAGAGGTTTGTCCGATAAGACGGTTCGTTACTTTCGTCGCAAATATTTGTTAATGCGGCCGCGTGGGTCCCGTGGGTTTTCGTATTAATTACAATTGACCTGCGATATTTGGTTTCGGGATAGCCCTTGGACCCTTTGCTGATGGTTTGCCTTTGATTAGCGACCTTTGTCTGAGTATACGTTTCAATCCCGCAAGATAATCGCGTTTTAAACTGAATTTTATATATTTTATGTATGATGTGTAATATATAAAATGTGCCTCACGCTAATGGCAAAGCAGTTTGAAAAGTTTTGCGAATACGGGATAGGGAGCAAAAGCTTACTTTGCTTGTTATATATTATTATGTAGCTTAGGACATTCCGTGCAAAAGTTGCCTAGTTAACGGCACGCGCTGTAAACGGTTTATAACTCAGATACTCATTTCCATTTCCATGTGCTTTTCTAGGCGAAATTGCTGGGTTTTATTAACGTAAAATGCAATAAGATTAATAGTATAGAAGATGTTCAGAACAATTGCCTTTTATTTTTTTGTATATAAATAATACGTAAGATTTAATGTTGACTACACTATAAGGAAAAACTTGCATTGATAAATGAGAAATTCAGAAAGTATAGAAACATATCTAAAGAACATTACAGCAATTTTTTACTTGGTAACAGTTGCAAAATGTTGTTTTATTATTAATTTATATACACACATCCATCGTAATATCAAATTAATTAACTCCAAAATGTTACATTTGACTGTTGATATTGAACGAACCATAAAAAATATGAAATGACTTAAAGCCACTTGCAATATAAGATACACATGCAATTGTATTACATACTATAATATCTATCCATATAATATTTTATACATTACATTACGTGTCTCGTTGGAACCGCTCGCCTGTGAATCAAAGGCTAATGTGACGTGAAAAAATTTCACGTATACGATTACGTTTATCGTATTTTTTTCCTGCACGGCGCCAAAAACGGCAACCGTGGCTAATAGACGTGGAATACATGTTATTATGGGGGATTTATAATCTCAGGACACCGTTGATCCATCATCGTATTATTGACGCGTCAGGGGGTTTCGCCAGGGGAGAATCGGGGCGGGCGAAAAGCGACGAAAATAGCTGAGAGCGCGGAAAAATAATAGAAGAATTTTCCCACGGGAAGCGAACGGGCAAAAGGTGCTTCTATTTAGTAACGCCGTTACAATACGAATATGCGGGGAATATGTACGGTAAAGTTGGGCGTATAGGATTCTTTTGAAAATCTCGTAATGCCGAAGATCGGCGAGTCGGCGTTTTTTAAACACTCTCGCGAATTGTGTTTGTTACCTTTTTATTTTTATCTCTAGCTACGCATGAAATTGTAAAAAAACAACTTTGATCAGATTAGTTTTTCAATTATTGTTCAATATAAATCATATAGACAAATATGTAGCGTAAAATAATAAAGGCTTTCGTCAATCGTCTGCCTTGTAATGTCGGAAAGTGACATACTGTGTTATTTTATCGATTATGTTTGCTATTAGATACAATCTCGATGGGAACGTTGTGGCTAAAGAAATTATTACTAAAGATCTCGTTATCACTTTTTAGAGCAAGTGGAAGTTCTTTCTACACGTAAACGACGCCTGCTTTAAATCTTTCAAAATGTTCGGTTTTGTTATGAGAAACGCACTTCACTATGACGATCCATTAATTATTTGTGTTCTTTATGACACTTTTTTTCGCAACATTCTTGAAGCGGGATCTATAATTTGAAATTCCCGAATAACTAAATACCTTATTCGAAAAAGTTGAGAAAAAGTTTTCGAGATACCTTTATAAGAGGATATAAGAGCGTTAAAATACGATTCACTGAGTTCTCGCTGCTAAGCATTTTTTCAAACTACTGAAGAGTGTTGTCCACAATTAAACTATTCTCGAGGAATTCTTGTTTTGGGTTCCAAAAAATGAGAATCTCGATCGCGTCCCTTTCTCACGCCCGTTAGAACCAGAACTTCCCTATGACTATCGTCATCCAGCCCCTGACATTAAACAGAAGACTGTGCAACGCTGGCATTGCACAGTGATATGTTTAATGTCAGCTATGAGGAGCTGGTCCGGTTCGTATCATTTAATTTTAATATTCTATGACTTACTTAATATGTTTTATTTTTTATTTTACTTGTGTTATATTTTTTGTATTTTGTAATAATACTTTGTATTGATTTTTGACCATTGTGACGTATTGGAGTAAACTGTTAGTTCAAGATGGTCTTAATTTAATTTAAATAAATAAATATTTAAAAGGCAATTATTAAAGGCTATTATTATATGTACATACAAAAAGCCTAAAAATCATCCCATTTTTATTTATATACTAATAACATTTTGCTGGTGGTCCTGTCAGGAAATAAATTGTGCGTTAATAAACTGATAAATATTATGCCTGTGAAAAGAATAGAAGGTATAAAATCATATTTAATTTTATTCATCTTAAAAAAATTAAAGGCCACCGTCGTATGATTGTTAAAAGTATAAATCTGCAAATAGTATTTTAGTATGATTTTGTAGAGCCAACGTTTACTACATTTGGTTAAAATTGGTTACATCAAAAGAGTATTTCAAATGTTTCTCAAATACATACGGAGAAAAAAATCTGTCACAAACGTCAGATTTTTTTCTCTCCTCCGTGAATCGCGTTTCGGCTCTAAGTTGGCGATTACGCGAAAAGGCACTAGCGAAGATTTCCGTGCAAAGATCGCGTTTCGCCGCTGCTGGATCTGTCTCGTCGAATCTAATCAGATCCGGCGGTGGTTTCCGTCGGCGGGGCCTTTGTTAGTTGCGCGCCCTGACAAATAGAGTCTCTAGGATGGCGAAACGGAGACGCGAAATAAGACGGTACGTGTGGACCGGCTCGTGTTGCTCCGGGGAGATAAGGAGACGTGTCGCAAAAAGTTAAACACGACCGCGAGACGTGAACGTCTCGGATACAGGAGGGGGCGGTTGGGTTGGGTTGGAAAAATGTGAAATATTACCGGCAACTCTTTATCAAATAAAGTGAAGAGATAAGCGTGGCGCGAGAGTAACGCCAACGCGGTGGAGCAATAATGGGCGATGCGGGGGTGGCGCGAGTGGTTAGGGGGCGAATTTTCCTCAAGCGGGAAAATTCGCACCGTACGCACAGCGAAAAGGAGCCGTAAATTATTTAGCGACGCCGTGTTAACGAGGAGTAATTCGGCGATAGCGGCGTGAAAGTCGATATTTTCCGCAGTCGATGGTTATAAAATCGCTGATGATTTATAGGCTTTTGATGCGTTCTCTCCATGGTGGTATTAGTCTGTATGTATGGCAGCATAGATGTTACTTAAATGATTGCCGTTAGTTCGTGAGTTATGGTGGCTACATGTCAAGGGAGAATTTCACACTAGGATCAACCTGGGACTACTGTTATACATATTATTCATAAACGACATAAACACGGCCATTAAAAACTATACATTTTTATTGTGTGATGATGACTAGAAAGTGTTCAAAATCGTCTGAACGATTTGAGCTCACTAGCTTTCTATTAGATTATGAAAATTGGCTGCTGACAATCGTTATCCCTTCAGCATTGGAAAGTGCAATGTCATGTCGTTTTTTAGATCTTTATGAGCAGTGGAGTAATCTTATTGCCTAGGTCAAAATTAACTGGATAAAGATTTCTACTCGAGACTTTGGAGTCACGTTTAAATTCTTTCTACATTTTAATATGATATATTTTAAGTTTTATGGCTTTGTTATAAGGTAAGCGTTACATTTTGATAATCTATTAGTGATTCGCGTCCATTATAACATTTTAGGATGTAATTGTAAATACTCTCATGATTAAAAAACACAGAAAAGATTTCTGAAATTTTAAAACGCTGGCAGTGTACTTTGATCTGTTCAATGTCAGCTATGATGTGTTGATCTGATTCATTTCGAATAATTTTTATATTTTATAAGAAACAATAATTGTAATTTAATATTTAAGTGTATCATTTATGTAGCACGTAAGGTCATGTTATACGTATTTTAATGAATAAATAATTAATACGTTAATTAGGTACAATTGATATAAAATGTCAATGCCAAAGGTGTTTAACTTGGATTTAAATATATACTTAGAGAAGTGTAAAAGCTTGATGTTGTTTGTTTAACTAGTTTGGTTAAAGCATTTTAACGGCAGAGGTGACCGTGAGGAAAACCACATACCCAACGGTATTATTAAATACGCTGTATTGTAAGAAAGGGGATAAACGCGTTCCACTTGGCGATATATATAAGCTCTTGTCACCTTTGGGTCGTGCGACAATTTCCAAAATTTATCGCACTATTAACCTTCCTGAGGCTGTGGGTCAAAATTTTATGTTCTGAATGGGTCCAAAATTCGCACACCTTATGCCAAATTACAAACATCTCATAAAACCATCCAGTGAAAGTGGAACTTGTATTGATATTAATGAGTCTTTTAGCGAGAGACGTTTATGATTCTAGAGTGGTTTTCAAGATGTAATAACCATAACCACCAAGGCATAAGATGTAAATAATCATTATATTAATTATAAATTAATTCTAACCGATGTTTTCTGTGGCTCTCTCTTCTAGTGAATATCATAAATATATGTTTTATAACCATCATTCGCTAAAGAGGTAATTTTTCATTAAGTACTATAAACGCAGTAGGTCTACAAATTCATATTCGAATATTGATCTTTTCATATTGCATGCGTTGCACGTGACCTTTCATCAGTTAATTTTAATGAGTTGGATAACATTCCGGTTCTCAAATAATTTATTACGAGTTTGTGGTTGAACCGCGCTCTCCGTGACCCTCTTTCGTTCGTATTATTTTTAATGAAATGTTTCATTTCACTCTTTGTTACGATGATAAAAAATATTATACGAACAAGATTCGTCCAAATTTACAGAGCCGTGAACGTCCTAATCCCGAGCGCTCCTTTATCGAATTAGCAACACAATGGCGCCGGTTCTTTTGATTTATCCCGGGCCCGTTCCCGGGGGAACCTGTCGTCGATGGGCCCTGGACACGGATTGCGAGATGGTCAAACAAAGGAAAGGGCGCTTAATAGTCGCCTCGTTAATTAATTCCACTCGGGCAAAAATATTTGGCTTTTTATATCTCTCTCCCTTAATCCAATTGCGTACGGCCGCGGCTCTGAATAATGAATTTGATATTTTGTTTCGCTTTTGGGCCCCTAATTGGGTAAGTGGTAGGTGTGGGACCTCACGAGCTAGCAAGGGAGTTGTGTCATTCTTTTTGGAGATTTGTTCCGGTGTTTTGTTTAATCGATTGCATGACTTTTGACAAATTTAAACATAGGAAATTGCAAATCAGTATATATTTTTTTAATGTGGGGGGCTTCAACTACCTGCACAAATTTTTACGATTTAGAGATCACTCTAATGAAAATTTGAACAAATGAAAAAAGAGATCAAGTTTTGAAAGTCGGACCCATACACAGTATATTCACAACAATGGAAGAGTGATCTCGTGACCAAACAATTGCGCGTCCATCCTGAGACGTTAATTAGCCATAAGTACCGCCGAAAAAAATAATCAATGTTTGGAAAGGACGCGCGCTAGATAATAGATTCTACCCAGCGCATAATAGTAATTGTTATTTTACCATATGCTTATCGATTCCCATAGTGAGCATTTAATATGGGTATGTCTAAGAAGTCAGAGCTGTCTCAAACCAGCATTATAAAATATATGACACTTGGTCACAGAGGAATATAAGCGGTAAGAGACGCAGAAAGAAGACGGCACAGAGTTACAGCAGCAGAGACTGCGCTGATGCGAGAGACATCAGCAGATCGTCCAGAGAATATCGCGAGAACACATCACGACAATTTCAGTCGCATTTTTGAAATCACAGCCGACAATAATACAACTCGACAACGTAAGTCAAAACTTTCCGATTTCCAAGATTTTCCATTTCAACTTCACCGCCTGATAACGGCATCTACCTTTCTCTATATATGCGGTAAATTATATATGTTTATAAAATAAATTATTACTAGCTTTACCGGCGTCTATTTTGGCTGGCAAGTCATATCCCTTCGGCCTCGAAACCCAAAAAAATAATAAAAACAAAATAAATTTCAAAAAATTTTAATCTCGAACGGTCGTTTTCAAGTGCTCACTGCGCAAACGCCCATGATTAATTGGGCACAGTTTAGCGGTCCCTTCTGAAAACAGAGTTCGTTTGTGCGCTCAACAAAGCGCCCGCTTCCCAACAATCACCTAGGTACGGTTACGGCACTGTGTATGTACAATGTGCCACGAATTCCGAACACGTCCAGTAAATATTTACCCCGTTCGTCTTATTTATTCTACCAACGAATCGATTTAGCGGCGCACTTGAACCGACTCCCAGCCATCGATACACATAACTCAATCTTTATCTAGAGAAGTAGATCTGATAGACATCCGCAGATGCAGCCCCACGCTGACTAGTTAGAACGCATTAAACCAATAAAAAATTCTGAACGTGTCGAAATGGTAGAAGGCAAAGGCCCCGATATAGTGTTTTTTATATCCGTCATAATCTGAGAGCGCTAGAGCTCAAACGAGATTGGAGTGTTTACAAGACAGATGTGTAAACATTCCACGGATAGTATTTTAATTTGATTTTTTCCTCTCGTCAAGTTTGTAATTACCGGCCAATTAGGGAATCGATAATTCGAAAAACGAACCAATCCACGCATGATTTACGTTTGATGTGTTTAATTAGGCGTTTAGATTTTTCTCTCTCAAGGCATGCCATTAGTGCCCTAATGGCGTATTTTTAGAGGCGTGAGACTCGAGCGCTTTAATAAAGCGTCGCTTAGTTTTGAAATGATATAATTTGTGCGGCCTGATTATGATGAAATTATTCATTCAAGTAGTAGTAAATGATCTAATTCATGTGTGAATGCAGCTGGATGCATTTCGACATTATTACAATCTGATTTTATGTTGGCAACATTTGGAAATTGAGCTGCTATTGAATATTTGCTTATATCTTTGAAGTTGTGGTATTTACATATATCCGAATCGTGGAGAAAATTGTCAATAACAGCTGTTCCTAATTGTCATTTCTTATATTTCGAATAAGATAAAGATTGAGATTGCAAAAACCGAGAAGTTCGCCAACAGACTAATTTTATGGCGAAACTCTGTAGGAGGCCCTTATCTGGGAATATATGTAGTTCTTAAATTACCAAAGCAAAGATAAAGTCGGTTAGAGTAATTTTGAAAATTGTAAACAATTTTTTAATATTTAAAATCCTAAATACATTTTTACAGTCTGCTCAGGAGCGATTAGTTCTTATTTGATTAATAATGTAAAGAAAATATAAGGCAGATTTGAGTGGTTAATATTATCGAAAACATTTTTTGCACTTCAAATACTTCCGACCTCTGTTAAAAGTTTTCAAGAAAGCATGTATATTTTTGAACATCTGGCACGAACTTATCATTTCTTATGCAGCGGTATAAAACTGTGACAGTTGTAAAACATTTTAAAATATTTGCACAAATTTATTTTTTAATAAAAAAGGCACAATAAAAATTTTCGATAAATCAGTGAATTTTTTGAGAAATGAGAATTCTCGATTTGGCATTTTTATCGATAAATTCTAGAGAAGAAACACTGTAAATGTTAGTTCCACATGACTGAGTTTGATAGTACAGTAAATCGTGAGTTTTAATATTGAAATTTCACTAAATTATATTTTGTGCTCCTGCGTGATAAGCACAAAATGTAAAAAAAATACGCATTAATTTTTTCACTATTATCAGTTTTTTCTATTCGTTTTTTAAGGACCTCAAATTATTTTTTATTATTATCACTATTTTAAGAATAAATTGTTATTTTCAAACAATTTTGTTTCAATTAAATAAGTTAATTTTTTTTATCAAAGATATAAAAAACATCAACGCATGTTTTTTTTGACATAATTAATTTTACGATTAATTACTACGGTATGTAGTATAATAATTTGTGATTTAAAAAATTGAAAATTTTAAATCTGCATGTAATCTTACATATAAATATTATTGTTCTTTTAATTGCAGCTTAATTAGAGATAAATGCTTTATATTTATCAAGCGGTGACCGCATAACTACTGTGCCATATTCGGTTTACAAGTCCCTCCTTTATGAAATAATAATAAAGCAACCCACTTGCAAAAGCTCCGCTTTTGAAACGATACTTTGTAGTGGTAATAAACGACGGAGCACTCGATTTAACTGAAGCCCCTAAACGAATTATTACTCGTTGAAATGCAATGCATCCATCGTCTTTGAGGGTTCCTTAATAAGATAATTGGCTTAGTTGGCCGCTGCTGCACTGATACAGTACCAAACGAAACGACCTCGACCATGTTTCTGTTATGCTCATTTTACACATGCTCTATGTGCATGCATAATGCGAGTGAACCGAGTGGAAATTCGGACATTGAAAGCCTCATCCTAGAATTTCTTAAAGTAGTCGCCATGCAAGCGGATTAATAGTTAAAAGTTACATTTCAATGCCCCACATGAGTTCTACGCCTATATCTATTGATGTACATCTCTAGAACTATACATACATAACGAATAGTATTTTCCGTTGGTAGTGAAAATATAATCTGCATGTCACATCTTGAATTGTTGTAGACCGTAAACGCATACCTCGCGCATTACCGTATTATTAACCTTCGTTTTGCGGCGATTTCAGAGTACAACGACCGCTCCACATTCGCCCAGGCTCTTTATCGACTCTTATCTTAATAGACGGAACAGGTAACTTTCGTAAGAAATTACACACCGTCCAAAGTGCAGCAATGGCTTATCTCGGGCATCGTGCCCCAAGGAGGACACTCCCATTGTGCATAAGAAGTGCATTCAACAGTTGAACTCTTGCATGCAATAATAGCACGGGAAAAGTTGCTCTAGAGAGCGGATGAAGTCTTTTTCTACTATTATAGACGCTTCAATTAATATTTGATTTTATGCGTGATATTATAACACTTTACTTTGAATGTATAGCAAACATAAATCGTGGAATTAAATTACCAAATAAACGAGGACATACATTTAAGTTATATTTTGTTTAATTAATTGAGACAATACTGCGGATTGAAATTTCAGGTTAATTCTAAATTTATTCGACTATTGTTATTAAATCGCATAAATGAAGTATCTCAGGCGTAGCGAATGGTTGATATCTAATTACATCATTATCAAGTTTGATTAATTCCGTTTCAAATGAATCATATAACAGTCTAAAACACTCATTGTAACACAAAAATGAATGTATAATTATTTCCAATACAATCTATGTACTAATAATAAATTATTTTAAAGTTGCGGTATATCTTCTTTGGAAAATACCAAGCGTAATATTTAAGCTTTTAAAAAAGTAAAAAGTTTAATATTATACATTTAATGTGCGTAAAAATAAACTCGTTTAAACTATTTTAAAAGAAAACTATGAGTCAGCACTTCGAGTAAATTTTTCATAAGGTTATTAAAATAATAGTTAATATAATGTATAAGCAAGGACTGATGAATCATATCAATTAATTATTTACGTCACGCTGATCAAAAATATTAAATAATTAAAACAGTTTAGCAAACTGGATGAAAATTAATAAAAACCGGATGTTGGATTGCAAGTCGTCTTTAGTTCTTATTAGTAATTATGAATTTTATCCCAAGTAAACATAAGTGGGACTAAGAAATTGTAAAGCTAAATTGAGACTAAATAAAAAAAGGCTGAAATAGGCTCAGTTAAATCGAGAGTTATATTTGTAGATTGGGTTTATCATTTGGTTTTAAAAAATAAAATTAAAGTGTATAAACATATTAATATATAATAAAAGTTTTTCATGTGTGAGTGTCGCATTAATACAGAAAAATGATTAAATTTCAAGGTTAGGCATTAGTTTATATTATGCCATAAAAGGGTTTAGTTGCGAATACGTTTAAAATAAATTATATAAAAAACTGGGTAATTTATTTATTTATTTTTTCTAGAATGTTTAAGATATAACACATTTATAAGGATGCTCCACTATTTTTTTAAATATACATTTTTGATATGGTCTGAAAAGCCTCCCTTTAAGTTATTTTTAACATTAAGATTTATGTTCGTAAGATGGCAAGCTTTTATTCCTTAAGCATTTGCTGAATAATAAATTTATAGTTTTTTTGTTTGCTTTTAAAACATCGTATACTTAGCTGAGTAAATAAATATCACAAATAAAAATTATGAAAGTCCCGACTGGTTAAAAAAAATATTTACCCACCACTTGAATAATAAACTTTTAAGCGTTCGAGATCTTAATTATTGTTAGCCTAGTGTTCAGGTTATATAATATTTTTATGTTATTTATTATTCAAAGCGAAGAATTCGTTTCGGATAACATTTATACGATTCTGAGAGAGAGAAAAAATATAAAAGCATATAGTGACATCCGAATAAAAGCAAGATTAATGACTGTCGAGCCGAATGATAATCAACGTTTCCATATACACATATTTCATACATATAATAGAAAACTCATATGAGAGACAGGACGCAGGATCGTTAGAAGTTCCTGTCGTGCATGATTGTGTACATACATACATATATAACATAGAAAATATTTTTATACATTTTTCTTCGCCGCGTAAACGCTTACGAGCGCAAATGTTTAAATTGCGTTCATAAATTTGTTTGAATTACGTTCATAAAGACAAATATTTAACTCGCTTTTGAGTGCGCCACGCATTTTTACCCTATACGCCAATATTAACATTACCGATATACGTTTTTGTGCGTATACGCGAGCGTTACTTTCGGCAAACACTTTCAGGATATTAAGCGACATATTTCGCATCCGTTTACACACTTGGCCGACCGAGTCAAGGATAAAAGAGGATTTCGACAATTTATATACGCGATGCTTTAGTTGAATATGATCTAGATTGGAAAAATGAGTGTAAGCATTTTTTTAACGTTATCTGGAATCGTCGTTTGGGCACACCTACATTTTTTCACTATGAATGATACACAAAAATAACTGTATCGAATTCTTAATTCCAATAATGCGCCAATAAAGTATTAAAATACATAATATATTTAAATTAATGCAGATGTATGTTGGTAATTACCGTGTCGGTCACCAGTACCCCCTGTGGCGATGTCTATATGAAAGGTTTGATATCATCACATGTGCATGACTAATTTCAGTATTTTCTTTAGAATGAGCACAAAAAAATAAAAAAAAAACAGTGATGATCTTGAGGCAGGAAGCGAAGTGAAAATGATTTTTATAAAAGTATCTGACTATAAGATTTGTTCCTCTAGTTACTTTGAAGGATCGCTGAAATAGTAATTTACTATAAATTTGAATAAAGATTTTAAAAATCTGAAATGGCTCGAGTAGTGTATGATAGTTGTATCGAAAACAATTAACTTGATTTTAATAAACTCAGATTTCTAAGTTCGTCATTCTCAAGATCTGCATGATAAACAGAAGCATTATCCATAATCAACAAAAAGGGTGGCTAATTATTTTCCAAAATGTATGTCCTTAGTGAAAGAAAGAGGGGAGTGAAAGTGACACAATACGTACTGCTCGTAATACAATAATTTTTTTGTTCGTATTGCGAAACACTCGTAAATCAAGTTATTCGCACTCTGAATTTCTACTGTATGTGGAAATAATTAATATATTATTGAACTATTTTCTCAACATAAATGTAAAAATAATTAAATATATTTCAAATTAAATGGACTAAATTTAAGTTATCCTTTTATATCAAGTTCTGCAAGACAATAGCAATTTCAATTTAATTGTTTATTATAAATAAATTATATTTATATTGTATAAATACAGTACAAATTAAAAAAAAGTACAAATTAAAAACCGATAATAACCATAGACCATTTTCAATATAATATGTACTATTTTTATCTAATCTATGACACTACATGATTTTTACAGATCTATGAGTAAAGACATCGTTTACACGCCTTATGATTCAGCATGTGTACGTTTTTTGCTTAATATTAAAAAATAATTAATATTTTTCTATCTACGTTATATCTACCCTTTTTTCTTTTTCTAATTATTACAATTAGAAGATTTTTATAAGCTCTACAGACAATCGTTTATTATACGAAACGACGTTTACTTTTATTAAAACGTAAATAATTTCAACAAAGCCTTTTCCAGCGAATACAGCATATCTCGTTAATTGTTTCGCTCAAGAAGTTTTAAAAGTATCGTCAAAACGATAACGATAGACTCATAAATAAACGTGGATTAAGCTTGTCAAGAATTTCTAGGGCTTAGTGCGATTTTTTCTTTTTGTTGAACGTTTTAAATGACAAATGGAAATAAATTAATCAAGATTTATGTCTGGATATTCTAAATAAATACAAAACAAACCGAAAGATTTTCAAAGCTTGTGATAGTGTAAGGGGTTTATTCTGGTATATGAAGGGGGAAGTTGTCAATTCTGAGGTGGAGTGGCATCGACCATCCGCAGCGGATTAAAGTGTTGCCATAATCACACCGGGAGATAAGCTTGCGAAGAAACATGGAAAACACCTTACCGCTGTGTCATCGAAGACTGATGACACTCATGCATTAAACATGGTGCCCTTACAGGGGTCCGCAGGAAGCAGAACCATCGGCCATTATTCCACGACGTACAGCTTCGGGCTACCGCGCGAGAGAATACCAGTATTACTGGTTTCTCAGCGATGCGGAAGGCAACGAAATTACAAAAATTGTACCGCTCCAAAGCTACACATAGAAAGCAGACGATGATGACGACGAAAAACAAATCGTTTTTTGTCCGTATTCTCAACCAATCGACCAGTCACGATATTGGACCATCAGCAGAACTAATTCAGTCAGGTCCATTGTGTGCGAGAAGTGATTGACGTGCACCATTGACGCTCCACAAAGATTACTCGAGAATCCAAGCAATTATTACGTCAATGACTTATGAGAGTTTAATTAGAAGTCTTGCTATTGAAAATGTGAATAATCAAGTCTAAATATATATCAGACTGCCAATAAGAAAACTATCCAAACCTCCAGTCGCAATGAAATTCGCATTACATTCGGTTTTTATGTATGTTGATACAGATAAGTGTCTCTTCGAATCTCGTTCTCAAATATTTATCTCGTGCTGTTGTGTGTTTGCTGTGTATATGCGAAGGGTTTGCGTAAATATTGTACATATTGTATTCGTTCGTAATAATTTATATAGCAAAAAAGTTATTTCTGTGAAACTTTGGAATGACTTATTAAAAAGTTTATTAAGGATAATATAAATAGAAATATTCAGTATTGAGAAATAATGTAATATTAATAAACTATTATATGACTTATATAACTTTTTAGCAAAAGTCTATGTTTAAGAAATTATTAACAAAATTTGAACAAGTTATTATGTTATATGTATCAATAATGTAATAATTAAGAAGTATCTACAAAATTAAATTTGTATTAGATGGCTAAAATTATTGTTTTGAATTGTTTTATTATGTTTAATTAAAAATATATTAAATTCTTGGAGCAATAATAGTATGATTTATTTATTTAAAATCAGCATGTCTCAGGAGTCCAAAATACTCATAAATAATACATATAACATATATATTTTATATACACAATACAAATTTGTGTGTAATAAAATAATAAATAGTAAAATAATTGTAGCAAAATATGCACATTTCACATGAAACATACTAGCTCCTCATAGATATCACCAAAAATATTTGTATCTGGAGATCTGGTTCATGAACAGGAAAATATGATATATTTTATTTTAATATAAAAGTAAACGTCGTTTCGTAAAATAAACGATTGTATAGGGACTGTGACCACACAAAAGCCCTCGTTAAGATTATAAAAACGGTTTCACATAAATAAAACGCAAGGATACTCCAGTGCATTGAAAGAATATTTTTGTTGCGAAACGGTCACGGTAAACAATATATCACTGGAAAACAAAAATCATTGTAAGGCCACAATATTCCCGTTGCACAATTCGACCTTAAAGATGTTCATCATGTAAATGTCACTTTCTAAAGGCGTATACATATTTCGTTGCTCTAAAAATCAAATGCAAAGATTGGCTAGATGATCGCTGCATGATTGTAGTTCGTCAGCAAGTTTTGCAGCGCTAAATACTTAAGGCTGGTCTCTGATTAGGACAAGGCAGACACTGGCAGATTCGGCCTCGCCGGTAGACGCGGCCCCACCGGCATAGAAGCGAAGATACTGCTCGCCCGCGGACAATATACGGTCATGGACACTCACATTCTGAGTGGGGATTCAGTATACGAAAAGGATCAACCTCCGCTATACTGTCGCTGCAACACCAATAAGAGCTCTAAGGATCTTACACTGACATCATACTTCCGCCAGCTTCTCTACCACCGCTCGAAGAATAACGATCTCCTTCATAATATAATATTAACTAATCATTTTTTGATAGTTTCTACATGCGTCTTACTGGCTGCGAAGTCACACCCCTTGGAGTATCACAGGGATCCAATTTGGATCATCAGCTCTTTTTGATATTTATCAACACGATATACATGCGGAAATTATTAACTCGGAATATTTATTATACGCAATATGAAAAAATATAAAATTGCAATAATGAAAATTATTACATACAATTTTTTTAGAAACACTGGTGATCGCACATTTTTCTACGATACCAAATACATATATGTGCATATAAAATAATACATACACATATATTCATAATTATCTAGGCATCTAAATATACTATTATTGCATTATGTACATTATGTACATACATACATACACCTACATATATTCGCTATCTGATATATATAATTTGAACATGTGT
The DNA here is from genome assembly GCF_051122295.1 of Plectrocnemia conspersa. Classification (NCBI taxonomy): domain Eukaryota; kingdom Metazoa; phylum Arthropoda; class Insecta; order Trichoptera; family Polycentropodidae; genus Plectrocnemia; species Plectrocnemia conspersa. The sequence goes on from NW_028277176.1 coordinate 19,148,224, forward strand.
ATATTTGCTAATTTACATTTGTCAATTACGTATTGATATGATAAATTGCTTCTAGCAATTAAATATTCAGAATAAAAAATCATGATGGAGACATATGAGTCTATTGAATTTACTTATTAATCAGATAAGCATACCTGTAGATATATAAATAAGATAAAATGCCTCCAGGCGTGATATATCATCCGAATAGATTTATTTAACGATTTTTTAACAAGCGCTCGATCAAACATCCTTTCTAAAGCTTATAGACACACATCGATTAACGTCGCTATCTCAAACGATGGTTAAATACACAGTCAACTGCGATAAGAACCCACATGCGTACTGCTTACAACTTACAATCCAGCAAATTCCAACCAACAATGCCGTCTCGAGGCGTCCATCCAGCTGCTATTGAGCATATATATCCCAGAGAGAACAAAGGAGTCGTCTGTTGCTTCCTTCTCTGATGAATGTATGAGTGATGAGATAAATCGACGCCGTGGGCGTCTGAAGACGACGCCGCGTTTCCTGAGCAATTATCAGGATAGAGAGAGAGAGCTAAGTATACCTAAATGGTGATATAGTCGATAGTGTAAAGATGTGGCGATAATTATAACGACGGTAACGAAGTGGGTAATTTGCGACGCATCCCTCTTCTCAAAGACCAACGTCGATAATTGCTCTTAACCCACCCTCATATTAAACATAGTAGCAGTAGTGGAGTAATTAATAAAGCCTATTAAGTATTTTCGCTAGTTTAGACGTTCGAGCCGATGAATATTTCAATACGCTCGGGATTAAACGTCGATATGAATATACTATATTACGTATAGTATACGACTCGACGTCTGTTTCAATTAAACTTGTGGTGTAATGAATGTCACGGAGCAGTGGTGCGAAAATATATGTTAAGCGACGTTATACACTGCTCTTAGATTTTTTAATATTAAATTTATGTATGTATATCTTAAAAACATCATATTGATTAATGCAAGAGAATATTTATATTGATATAAAAAATGTTAAAAGCGTGAAAGCGAACATTTTCAAAGGTTCAAAACCATAATTGTACATATAGGTATATTATTAATTTTCATGTTATGATTCCTATTATTTTTAAAAATGGATGTGGATACTGTTGAATAACGCCAAACCCTATTTAATGTTGTAATTCCATAAAACACAATAAAGACATAAACAGTTATAAGCCTATAACCAGATAATTAACTATTATTATGTATTTAGAAATGTAACAATAGCGCATGTATGACAAAGCACATATGATTAATATTCATATTTTTATTAAATGGATCCATTAGTTTGATTAGTAGTATGAATAAGCATTATCAAATTTTTGATAACATATTTTATAGCACGTGTATAGCAATTGTAATTTAATAATAAATGTTTATGATTAAATTTAGAATGAACTATTGACTCATTTTAGTATTTTATAGGTACATAATAAAAATGCGTTAAATATGAAATTATTATGAATGTACATAATTGTCATATTTTATTCCTAGAAACGTATATATATTTCTTTAGATAAATAGTTAAAAAATAAACTGACTTACTGAGAAATTTATTATAGAAATTCTAATATTACATATTATTTAAACATATGTATATGAGATCATAACTTTTATAATCACAGTGAATAAAGTTTTATTCTAAACACATATTTTGTGAAAACATTGATATTAAATAGTGTCTCCAACTAAAGGATATTGCGAAATAACACCATAACTATTAATCCTAATGAATTAACCATCGAGTTAAATTACCGGCAAGTATTAAACTCGAACTGCAGCATCCTTAATATTCACAACTCGACTCCTATCGTTAAAGCAAAGTTGAATTTAATGGATGCCAATATTATTGCGTTACACGCCCTTAAAATTTAATTATGACGATGGAAAAAATCGATACATATTTAATAACGCCCTCGCTTTTTTCCATGTCAACATTTATTTAATTTCGTACCCGCCGCGTACGTAAGTTAATTAGGTCGACTTTGCGTTTGTGTTTCGTCGATTTTTTTGGAAAAAAATTGCAGAGAAAAAATTTCGCGACACGCGTGCGTGACGAGGAAAAAAGGAACTCGGCGCGTGTTCAACAGTTAAAATTGCGGTTAACAAGGATACTACATTCGGTATTATGGCAACCCGCAGGATGTTTAAAGTGTGTTCTCCTGCGGGAGCGTGTCGCGATTTTGCCCGGGCAAAAAATATTCAACACGAATTCTCGCTTTCATTATGCGACGTGTTTTTTTAGAGAAAAGAAATACACACATATCGAAAGTCACACTCTTACGCAGTTACAGCGGTGGAACAAAAATAACACAGTTTGAGAATCGGTGGTGCTGCAGAAGAAACGTTCCGTGAACGCAAGGTCGGGAATGTTAATTATTATTGCGGCGATTAATCAAACTCCGCTAGTGTTAAATTTTAATACTATAAAACTACATAATTTAATATTTAATATCAGTGTCATTAATTCATCGTTAGCGACTAAAATTATACTAATGTTGGCAATAAAAAATAATTTCATAAAATAAAGCTAGTGTGCTAAGAATCAATAATTATGAAAGCTAGATTTATTAAAAAGCCATAAGATAAATGTGTAATTAGAAGCTCAAAAACGCAATCAAGTATTAAAATATATAATTAAACTCCTTTAAATTTGTAACTTTTTATTTTAACTCGACATTTTATTAAATAAAAATTTGGCGAACCTTTTTGTTATGATACATTCTCAAAAGTAATTTTTAATTATACTTATATGATTGCTTTTAATAAACTACAATGTAAACATTTAATTCATTTTTATGGTAAGTACATATATTATTACAGATTAAATTCAATAGTCTGATAAAGTTAAATATGTGGCTAATTTAAAAGTGGCCTGGAAGTTAATTAAGTTATTGAAATATATTATTTGATGGCTTCAAAAGTATGACACTATTTTTTTAATATGAGTTTTAAATAAATTATAAAAATAATTGTACATTGTATTAGCTTACATTATATATTGCTTTTGTAGATTATTTTTAGAGATCTAGTTACTACATGAAGTGAGTTTTATGTATATATTACATATAATGTACGCCTACCCTTCACCGTAGCTCATACCCAACTGTGCTAATACAAAGAGGCGAAAAAAACATAAGAGCAAAGTTCAAGGTACGATTAAAGGATACACATATAAAAAGGGACTCTAACGGCTTTCGAATGCTTATTGATAGTTGTGGGGGTAAGCATATAATCCAGACGAGACGCTGGAAGTGTTCGCTCGTTCAGATGTTTTTGAAACTCTTCAACGAGTTACAACGAACGATGCCTGGAACTTTCCAAGTACAAAGGCAAACAAGAAGTAGTGCGGACTCTGGGCGAACAATCGCCAGATACACAAAATACAATATAAGCCTAGAATGGACACGTAGAAAACTTGTTATTTTTCTAGCTCGATAGGATATGCCAGAGCACGTTCCTTTCAAACAAGTCTATTAGTCGCATTGACACTTCCTCATTCGTGACGGATTTTTTGCCTCTTGATTCAACTCAATTGCAATTAGTCGCTTAATTCGCTCATCCGAAGAAATTTCTCGTTTAAAAAATTGTATTATATGAAGGATGTGTCCAATGTGTGACAGGATACCCGCCGTTGCCAATTGCGGCGAAACGGGCAAATTTGATTTGACGTTTTATAATATGGTTAAGAGAAGAGTGTCGAGGTGTCGGATAACAACGTAGGCGTCACTTTAACAACCTCTTTATGATGCCATGAGATGCGGTAAAGTGCTTATCTCTGTTGAAATTCTCGGAATGGTGCGGTGGTCAAGATAACGCTTTACATTCGACTGAAACGGTTTCCAATTACCAAAGAAAAAATGTAAATTGAATATCAGGTAATTTATTTTAAAGTTGTTTATTAATGAATATAATCTGATATTGCCGAGACTGATACGATCTAATAATAACTCATTGATATTTTTTATCACTGACAAGAAAGAGATCGTGATTGATTAACATAAGTTCAAAGCGCTATTGCTTATTGACAATCGTGAAAACAAAACGAGAGGTAAAAAATAAGTGATTGAAACGTTAAGGATCGTTTGATTGGATTCCCAGACTGTCTACTTGAAACGGAAATTAGTCATCCTATATTTTTTTTAGAATATATAAAAGTTCTTATCAAGATTTACAGTCATGTCAGACTTCTATGAAGTTTTACTTTTTACATTTATAATCGAAAAGCGTGTTACTTATCCGTTAAAGCAAACTTAACCCACGCTTTTGTATAATCATAACATAACAATATTTTTGCATTTTATGTTTACTGCAACACAGGGATGGTAATGTTTAAGAGCAAAATTCTTACATACGCACGAGTCACGCGATATGCCTGTCGGTCGCGGCTTATACCGAAATTTAATATTTATATTTTACATACATAAATTTTTTTAACTAAATTTTAAATAATGTACTTTATAAAAATCGTGTCTAAAGAATTAATATTCTTCACTAAGATTTTCGGACCTCACCTAAAATTAGAAGCAATAAAGTATGAATAGCTAACGATGACATTCAAATGTGAAGGACATTATCTGTCATATGATCTAAAAGATTTGGTGTGTGTAAATTCATATGTAGATATTTTTCATATTAAAGTTTCGATTTGGTATTGAAATATGCATTTAAATAAGAATTTTGTTGTTGACAATATATCATTGAAAAAAAATATAACGATACCATTTAAAGGTAAGATTTTATATTTTAAAGGCAAAGATTTTCATATTATCATTTATGCTAGTTATGAACATAATAAGTATCTTTTCAGAATGACATTTTATAGTAATGAAAAATATTACAATTTAACATTTAAGTACTTTGGTAAAGTAAGCGTTGAAAAATAAAATCGACTTATATGATATTACAAATTTGCTATTGTGCAAAGGTGTTACATAGATTAAATACATACAAAAATCAACATAATTTTTGAAAAGCACACATCATAAAAAAAATAACCTGTACGATAGCAATCCTCGTTTCGTTTGGCAAACATCCATTCAAAAACACTTCCCACGTGTTATCTGCGCCAATCTAACAACGCATTACTTTCATTGAATTATGGCGTCAACATCCGCGAAATTCACGCGAATATATACGGGGCTGTTTCGCCCTAATCTCTCCCTACAACCACTAGGTTGGCGTTTTATTATTATTATGATAATAAGGCTTTATCCATTTCACAAGTCGCTGGTTCGGCGAACCGCTCGGGGAGCGACAAGTTTAATGCCGGAACTGGAGAAACCCCACCGACACGGGAACATTACACACCCGTTTGTGCCGTTAACACCAAGACCGAAAACAACCGAAGACGAAAAGCCGAGAAGAAAATCGGAAAAGCGTGTGCACATTACTGGAGTACACGTGTACCTACTCTCTCCTATGGGGATCTAAATATATGCATAAAATATAGGCTTTGTTCTTACTTGAGGCGTTTTGAAGCGAATGTTTCGAGCCACGCAAAAACGAACTAAGAATAGGGCGGCGCACAAGTCATTTGTCATTATTTTCTTTAGAATCGTGTAGTAGAAAGCGTAGAGTTTATCATGAATAAGTACAAATCTCAAGAGTGGGCCAAAATAGTGCCTATATTTATTTAAATCGCGGGATAAAAGAATTCGCATTTTATATGATTACCCGATTTTACAACGCTTGACTTTTTTATGTGGTGTTATCTGAAAGGTAAAGTGACATTTCTGAGAAATTGAGAATAAATGTTACAAGACATTTAAAAATAAATATATAAGAATTTAAAAATGTTACACAAAGATACATAAACGCTTTAAACTTTTAATTGTGAATTTTAAAATCTAGCTTATAAATGTATTATAACATATAAACACAAGTGATAAGATTAAGTTTTTTTAATGCAAAGTTTACCGTTTTGGGCCAATTTCAGTGTGTATAATTGTGAGAAATCTCTACTTTTAAAAGAAGCGTTTGAAATATTTAACACTGTGTTGGAAAATTAAATATACGTTAAGAGAAAATTGGAGTCACTGAGACTCTAAATAATGTTTATTTACTTATTGAAATGTTCAATATCTCCTGTATTACCATATCTCGTCGAAAACATTTGAAATATTATTTCTAGATGACGGTAAAAATATTTAAGATAACATTTGTATGATTAAAATGCTTCATTAATTATAATACAACTTTTCAGGTGGCTTAAAAATAATCTTACTGAGAATTTAAAGTGTACTATTTTATTGTATAAAATCACATAGTGAGTGTGAGCTTTATATATACATATATATACAAATTTACAACTGTATTAAATTTTATTTTATAATTTTTTGATGAGTACATGCGTTGTTGAACAATGTATCTCAACCGCTCTGGTTAAATTGTTTTCGTTGTTAAGCGTTTTAATCCATCGCCGAACCAAAGCGCTAGTGTTTTGTACATGAGTATAAACAACAAACGTTCATTTGCGCAAATGTGGAGCTTTCGCTGTTTCACGAGAGAAAATGGGACAAGTAAATAGAAAATCAACCCTGCTGCATCGTCTCCCCTTCGAGGCAACACCGTTCAACTCATAATACAGATGCAGCCCGAACGCCTTGGTGGCGTGATGTGGAGTAAAGTGGTTGTGGTAATTTATTCATGAAAACTCCTTCTAGATCCGTGCCGTTTTTTACGACCACCCTTGTGTGTGTTTCCGCGGGGGAAATAATTATTATAATACTATACAAAACAACAGCACGAAAAGTGTATATTATTTAAAGTCATAAAACTAGCCGTATAGGTATATGTGCGTTTTTTGTAGTTATTGGCATATGAATGAGCATGTAGTACTTTTACACGTGTGCACGTGGTCATAAAATGCGCATAATTCAAGATTGAGTGTGGCGCTAAAGTTTTACGACTTAATAACTTAAATGACGCCTAACCTATGAGTCAATTTGAAATTATACGATTGTATTAGTGGCATAGGAAACTTTATCAATTATATAATGTCACTGTGAGAGCAATAGAAAACGATTTTTATTATAAAAATGACAACAATTAAAAATAATGGATGTTACTATTTTTGTTGAATATATTTAGCACTACTACATTTTAAAATATTTTACTATTTTCTCTATGAGCAATGTTTGAGGTGTCATCATTATAAAATAAGATGACTAATGAGGTATTTGCCGAGATACTTACAACGTATATTTAGTTGAATCAGACAAAACATTCATCGTCATTATCATGTACACGCGATTTACTATTGTATATAATAAATTATATGTTTGAAGATAAACTTTTTACTTTTTTTATATAGTACTATTGAGGTCCTGGTCGAATCAAAAGTGCATTATTTTTTTATATGATCTATTGTATTGTTTTGATTAATACACATAAATCATAATCAAATAATATAGATAAAATATATTACTGACACAATCTTTAGTTTATCATCGTTTATTTAACGACAAGAAGCACAATTTTAATCCAACACAATTTCTGCTTTAATCCTGGATTGATATGCAATACCATGTTTCAATTATGCTCTTGTAAGTAGCTCTATGACAAGACTTGGGCTGTAGTTAAACTCCATGCTTAAATTATGGAGAACGAGGACATCAAAAGCAGTTTCTCGAAATTAATCGATTGCCATATATATTATGTTATAATTTACAATAATATATTAAATTATATGTTAGTTACCGATCGAGTTTAAAATATTTGAATTTTTAACTATTTGTATACCGAATAGTAAACGATATAATAATCGAATATATTCGTAAACTTTCAAAGAATCGCAAAATACAGGTTATAGTTTATTTTAAAAATAAGAGATCATCATACAAAGTTTCTTTTTAGTTATTCCTGCTGCCAAAAAGACTACAAGTTGGTATGTTAAAACAAAAATATCAACATAAAAAATATTTTAGCTAAACTTTAAATATGATTCGCATTGATTTAAAAAAGATAAAAATCATTGAGAAAGCCTATAGCTGAACAATATTAATTCAAAAACATGCACAATTTCTTGAATTTCGTCAATTAAAAAGTGTTTATTTTTTTTATTATTTTTTGTTGGTATGGCCATGACTGTTATTAATAACATAAAAATAAAAATATGTACAATTAGGTTTTATAAAAGTCAGAAAAAAAAGATCATCAAAGAAAATAGTGGCTTCTTAATAAATATAATTAAAGTTGACTGGTATTTAGCGTTTTTAAAAATTAAAAATATTTAACTATAACTATGAACAAATATTCGAATAACGAATAGTTAAAAAACGGACGAATATTTCCGGTAGTCGAATATTCAGATTGGAAACTCTGATCTGGTAATGTATGTACATATATATACATACAGAAAAAAATTTAATTGATATTAATCTATATAATTTTGCACAAGGTCTCAAGTTTTTTTTTTCAAAAAGCAGTTTATTAAAAAATGTGTTTTTCATGAGTAAGCATATGTCTTACCAATGAACATTCATTACTGGTTAAGGATAATAAAATAGAAAGCGTCAAATTGATGAAGTTATATTGCGTTGTCCAAGTTAGATACTTAAATGAATATTACATAAATAGCTAATCATTGATTTTTAAACGGAAACGATTATATATATATATATAATTATAAAAAGTAACATCATTATCAGTTAAGCTAAGAATAAGAAAGTAGAAAGCGTCAAGTTTATGATATTATATTACATTGTGCTAGTTTATTATTTTAATAGTAGTAAGTATCAATCAATTTCACTGTACACAATATTTGTAAGAACTGAGCTTATTTATTATTTTTATTTGGTACAAGTTAAATTTTTACTACAAATGAAACCGTAATTTCCAAGAACTGAAATTTAATAAATACCATTGCCGCTTTAACTCGAACTCAAACTTCGTTAGTTCGAAGTGGCCGAAAGTTAAACTCAATTATACTCTTTTGATATTGTGCAAATACTGCCAACGATGATGTACTATGTATTTATTATATATACATTCTTAATTGACTTCGCTCTCAGATATAAAAACATTGACTTTTCCGATTTCTCGGAAAAGGTATATTTCAACTTTTTAACATACACATATATATATTTGCATATATAAACACACTCACACCAGCGTATGCAGGGAGCGTGAATAATTAAATAGCATTATTAATTTATATGCAAATGAATTTCAGCAACGGGCTCCTTCGTGCAGGTAAACGGAAATATTGTGGAAGGCGAGAGGATTACCTCACCATTGCTTTTAACCGGTCTCGGGTTATTTTCCGCGACCTCGCTAAACGTGACGACATCTTCGGCGATCGATTCCAAAACAAAAACACACAATTACTCACGATTTATTATAATATAAATAATAAATTTCATTGATATATTTTTATGAATTATTTCATTTAGTGGGTCAGATCAATGAGAAACACATGGAGACGTTCGATTAATGCCTGATTGAATCTTGTGCGAGACATACGACGATGACACACATGTGACCCAGATCGATATGTTGTGTTATTATAAGAAATCGATGTTGATAAAAATAACAATTCTCGAGAGCAAAACGACACGTTTGTCGTATATATTAAATATGCGTATGTAAATATAAAAACCTGCCCACACAGTTAGTATAAAAAAGACAAGACCAGTTTTTGGTGAAAATGAAATCTCAGCTCATTGTTGCGATCGTGTATTTTTTTGTGAGATATTGATTTAAATTATTAGAAACCAAAACTAAAACTGATTCATAAGCGTTTTTAAGCTTTTAAGTAGTTGAGAGTATGAACTGGAATGCCAATAAGCATGTATGTCAGCAGCACGTTACAATCTAGAAGTATTATTTCTTAAGTAGTTGTAGGGCTACCATGATAATCCCATAAACTTGAATCAGCTTACTGAATGCTCTGAGAAGCAACAGTTGATGTTAATGGAAGATAAAGGCTAGGATGTGAAGTTGTTTCTGTTGTCATATTTGAATGCCACTTTAAAAGTAGAAAAATATATGTTTATTTTATTATATTTCAATAATCTAGGTGCTCATTATACGTGTTTTAATTAAAAAATATTAATAAATTAATTTTTTTAATGATAACATTTGTTGTGGTATATGAAAGAAACGGTGTTGTAAGGTATAGGGACAGAAATAAAAAATAATTCTGTTTTTATATAAACAAAAAGACACATGGATGAATAGAGAGACCTACAAAGATCTAATCAAACCCAAAAGTGAGAGACTTTTAAAGTTTTGTCTTATATGATCTTTTTTATTCAGCCTCTTGTTGTGACACTTGCTGACCTGATTGTCGCTGTTAAATATTTAAGAATACCACCACAGAGATTATTTAGCAGAAAAGCTCGAAATTAGGTTGCGCATTACTGACTTTACTACTATGGGTTGTGTGGCACCTAACATATATAATACATGAAACTATTTGATTATAAAAGATTTTGAAAAGTTATGATAATAGTGTACTTCATGCATGAAAAATTGTCAGAACTAAATAACACTATTGATATGTAGAGCGATAAAAAAATATAATTAAATTATACAGTATACTCTTGATTAACTGAGCGTTCCCACTGCGACGCGCCGACACGATTTTATTGCTTTTGGCGTGAATTTTTGACTTCTGAGAAGTGATGATTGTTTTTACGGCCTCCTATTGACCAAAATTCGATTTGAATATATAGCTTGCCAAGATGTGAGTTTCGGAACCTTTTTTGTTTAAAAAAAGCCCTGTACATAGATATTATATCTTATATATACAAAGATAAATAATATAATTTATATGTATATATATACATACTTATATATACAAAGAAAAATAATATTTTATATATAGATCTGTGTTACTGGCTTTACATTTGATCAAGATTGTGCATCATATAGCATCCAATATCATAATTTTTTTTCAGAAATTGCTCAACCCATTATCTTCCGCAGCAATATTTTTAAGAAAAATAGCATTGTAAAATCGTTTTATTAATCATAATATATAACACATTGGTTTACAAATAAAATTTTACCAGTAACCGGCGGTTAAAAAATTATGATTTCATTCGGATGAGAAGGATCATTATCTATTAACAATACTGCTTTTTGTGACAACCCTTTACTTTATAAGCTTTATTAGCTGATTAGAATTTGACAGATAGCATCCCTATGTGTTTATTTCTATCTTAATAGAAAGAAATGACATTCGTTAACTGTCAATTTTTTTCATATTGACTTTCCGTACTAGAAACATGTATTTTGTAATACACTTTAATAAAACATTTTCTGATGCCTTTACCTTAATATAATTATTGTTATTATTCTATTGAATATTTATTAATACATAGTGCGAGATAATTTCTCATCTGTGAGATAAGGATGATCTAAAAAAACTTATACTTATATATTATAATTTAAAATCATTATTTTATAATTATATTAGATTTACAGCACAGTGTCTATTAAAAATATATAGATAAATAGAGCATGTTTGTTAATTATTTTTAATAATAGAATAAAATTAATCCTAGAATTAGGCTATACTACGCCATATTTAACTCAGGCAAATCCATTAAATTTTAAGAGATTAATTTAACACGCTCCGTAAAACGCGTAAGCACATTGCTTAATACGCAACGCGCGTTTACGGTTTACGGTTAACTCGCAGCGGTTCAACTAACTACCAACCCTCATTTATGAAAACAAACTTCTAGACAGATTTTAAAAACTTTACTTTATAACAATTTTAACTCGCAAAAAAAAACAACTAGCAACCAAACCTCGTCCATGTTTACCGACGAGCATATTCTCTCGATTTTTTCCTCCATTAACCGTCGCACGAACAACTTATGGGGAAATTGTACTTTAAAAAGGAGAGCCACCTCGTTATCAATTCCATCCTCTTGCCAAACTTGTTGGAAATAAAATTTCCCGCATTTTACGGCGTTGCCTGTCCTATTAGAGCGGCGAAAAACAAACAATCGCGAACGAGCGTAAAATCCCTAGCGCGCACGTGGCGAACGGATTTATATTTATGAACGTGTGTGGGCACCATTATGCGAAAACGTGTTGAACGCCCCGAAAAATGTTGCTAAATAACGCGCCTATTTTATGGAGATTTTTTAACAAATTTAATATTGCAAAGAGTGTCGCCTGTTTGTACAGTTTAATAGGGGACTGAGTTACAAAATTAAACCTAAATAAAGGGTATAAAAGTAAACGCAATTTAAGAATATACACAGATGGCACAGAATATAATTAGAGGTTAGAGATAAAAAAATATTGCTACAAAATTCTAAATAGACTAAAAATTATTTCAAGCCATACTATTTTAACAAAATAAAAATGGTTTTAAATAAAATTAATTTTTAAATATTTTTATACGATTCACAATATTATATTATTTTATGTGCAAAGATAATCAACTAAAACGTTGAGTCTCTAAAAATACGTACCCAAACAGACGAAGTTCATGACAGTGGGGTGAGTTTGTGGGTTGTTATTTGCTAGTATTTTTCTTGGTACGGAAATGTTCCTAAATCACAAAGTTTCAAAGTTATTTTTGAGCGATATAACGCTCGAAAGTACTATTAATAAACTTATTGATTATATCAATGTTAATTTAATCATTTTTATTTATAACAGTGTGAATGTTATGAAATTTATTGAACAATATTTTTAAATTATTAAAAACAAATTTTATAGCACATCGTGAGTATCGTTGTTGACTCGTTTCTCTGATCATATTTATCTCACACTCTGAGATAACCTTCACCTACCGAATTTGCGATAATCTGCCAAACTTTTCTATCGCAACTTCTCCACTGAGCCGCTAAACGCGATATTAGGCCTTTTTGTTTGAATATGAAATATGGGCTCCGAACATCCGGGAATAAGTTATTCAAACGGGAAAAAGGGAATAGACGGAATTTGCAATGGCAAATATATATGTATTACACACGGGATAAGGAGAGAAGAGAGTGGCCGACTAATGGCACCGATTGTCTTCACGTACCCGTGAATAATACAAGTTTGCAGTACTGGAGGCAGTACTAAATCTACGTTATGTAATACATTTTTAAAATCGCATCTATTAAATGGACCGTGGGTAGATGGACTGGCGACCTTTTTCCATAACCCCCATTAACGGTTAAAATATTTAACAAAGTGACGTTTTTCACTTTGATATAACTATTTTATAAAAGATAAATGTATTTTGGAATAGCTATTGCTGTTAATTAAGCATCACTACAAAAATATAAAATACCATATATGATAAACTTAAAACGAAAAAGGGATTTGTTAGATCGTTTGCGAGCCACAAAATTAATTATATAATCTAACTACGTTAAGCAACAAAATTAACACATGACCCACTTGTGTGTAAACATAAATTGTAAAATACATTGCAAGCATGTAAGAATAATAACTTATTATACATTTAATAATTAAAGTAATTTAAAAATGTTTCTTATTATTAATATGCAAATGGTTAATTGTTATGATTTTTTAATTAAAAAATAAGTTCAGTGGCAATTCCGATAACTACAATAAATTTGACCCAAAGATAAAATATTTAAAAATAAAATTGATAAAAAACTTGACGTCGTATTTTTTTATTAGCGAAGTTATAAATATAACCCAACATATTATACATGTAAGTGTAAAACAATTACAAAAAACTGAGCATGCTAGTAAAAAACTAATGAAAGTAATAGTTTACATACATCCATGTAACAAAAAAATATTAAAAAAAGCTTTTTTGTAGCAATTTTTATACAGAAAAAAATTGTTTTAACAAGTAGTTTAAATTATAAAAAAGTTTCAATGTTACAATGGCGTCTATAAAATATTTTACATACTCAACTTTCTTAAATGTATGTCTACAATATGATAAGAAAAACATATTATAGTCCTGGTCAAATATCAAATTATGACTTATTTAATTAAAAAATATATGTAACACTTTGTAGTTTTTTAATTTAATTTTTTTATTAGATTAACATTTTTTATTCGTGAATACCTTGATGCGTAATAAAGCATTCTGGTATCAAAAATTTTTGCATTTCTTGAGAAATGAGAATTTTTATTTTCACTTCTCGATTTACTCGAGAATTTTAAAGATATTTTAAATAAAAATAAATAAAAAATATATTTTTAATTTATAGTTTGTGATTAAAATAACACAGTATATTATTGTAGATACTATAAATTATTGATGAACTGGATGATCGTTAAAGAGAATAAACTTCAATAAGATGATGACTTGTTATAATGAAAGCTAATAATCGAAAGACAAGAACGGATCGGTCTACTTCGATTGATTATAAAGTGTTAAGTTACGAAGGAATTTCGAATAACAGCGGTTGTTACCTTACACTTTTCATATTTCGAGCAAAATAAAGATGAAAAACACCTTTAGATAATTGAAAAAAAGAGTTTAAATTCACCAACAGGCAAATTTTATGGCGTTACTCTGTGGAAAGCTCCCATACATTTTTGAAATCTGCCGATTGCCATGTGGAGCAATTTCTTTTTATCTGATTATCAATTTAGTTTTAGATTACCAAATAACTGGACTACTTGAGAAAATTGTTAACAATTTTTTGTCATTCAAATACTTTCGACCTCTATTAAAAGCTTCTAAGAAAGCATGCATGCACATTATATAACACTTGCCACGGACACACCCTTTTTTATGCGATATAAAAAATTCAACATTAAAAAATATTTGTATAAATTAAATTTTTAACAAAAAAAAACCGCTATAAATTTTTTTGATAATTTTTTTGATTCCTGATTTGATTTTATTCTCGAGAATTATTTTACTATAAGAAAACACTGCATAACCCATAACCGACATTGTCAAAGCAGAGATTGTAATTTAAATTAAGAGACTTTTTAAAAATAAAATCAATTTAATTGAGCAAAATCTTCACATTCACGTTTAAATCAAAATTAGTTTTTTATTAGGATAAAACCAAAACTTGGGTGCTAAAGTATGTGCATTTTTAATTAATAAGGAGTAACACAAAACCATTATTTTAGTTATAAAAATAAATAAAAGCTAAGTTACTGTGTAATATTGCTAATTATATATATATTTGAATTTACGTTATTTTTTGTGTAAGTGTTTGCGACCTACTAATGGATATTTCAGTGCTGTAATGTTTACCCAGTTGTTGCTAGTATCTATATATGTATGTACATACGAACCAGTTTTATTTAGTATATAGTATAAATACGCGAATATATTTTTTTATATTAATCAAGATTGATTACAGAGAATGTGTCCAAATTGAGCAATCATCCGTAACATCAAATCAAGCACACGAAAGGGTTAAAACGAAGTGACAGCCCCTATTAGTTCTGATGACACCCTTAACACACCTTGTCGCTAATTAATTTCGGCGACCTAAAAAATAACCGTCCAGTTAACAAACGAGTTAACGTGGCACGCCAAACTCGGCCCATTTTTATAATTAGCGACCCATTAACTGACACTTTTTTTTACTAAGGCTATATAATATTAGACTCATTAATGAAATTCATATATAATAATAAACTACGCCCTGATATATGACTATTGATTATTTTTTTCATGTTAAAAAATAAATTATATAAAGGTAGGTATTAATAATAAATACACATTAGGCGTAAAAATTAACATATAACACACGCACATCGGTGTTCGAGAGATTTATTAAATAACCACACTGTAGTCGTGTTTCGCGCTTGTGGCAGTAAAAGGGTCAAAACGAAAGGTCAATATTAAATTGTTAAAGGCGTATGTAAATTTATTTCCTAACAGCGTTCGATGAACACTGATTCGATACTCGAATATTTTAATAATCATAGTACGTGACTTATTGTATAATTAAGATTAGATTCGACCGGTTAATTACCGCGTTTAGTACGTTGAACTCGGTTTAGCCTTTGTCTGTCATAATACAAGGTAAAACGTTATGTGGTTTTAATGACGTTGTCGTTGCATACATTTCAATCGAATGTTTAATTTGTTATGCTAATAATGCAGATTGTGGCATGCATTATCAGTTTATTGGCAATTTACAAAATGTTTACCTGTTTTAGCATTTAGAAATTCTAAAACTATTTTCTAGCTTGTTTATTATATTATTTGTTTTAGTAATCCGTGACCCAATTTTGTAACTATATACAGTTACAATATGAGCGTTGATTTCTATGGGTGATTGCAACGTAAAAGGTAAACGATGATAAACTATCAACTGTTATGTAAATACCTGGTTACACGATTTATATACCTACTATTACATAGATTCTAACATAACATATAAAATACTTTAATAAAATATTTGTATTATAAATTTAATTTCAATACATAATATTCAAAATAATACGTACTATATACATATGTATACTCAAGATATAACACCAAAGATTTGTAGTTATAAACAACACCATATCCATTAAAAATAATTAAGAAAAAATATTACTTAAAAGCTTACATAGTCAAACATAAGCATGAAAAAAAACTATGAACAAAAAGCGATCAAGACAATTATGAAATATATGTAAAATTATTAGGGCATACATATCGATAGCAGAACTATATGTTGTGATGAAAAAAGTATATTTTTTTAAAAATACAACAATATTATTATCACGCGTTATAATCTATAAGTCTGTTTTTTATAAAATACAAGCAGTATACGAAACTAAGAAATATTTAGCAAAAAAACTCCTAAGCACTCCAGTCACACTCAACAATACATTTTTATGATAAAATATATGTATATTATAGATATATTGAAAGCAGTATTCTTGGAAACACAATTTAAATGTACATTAACTAAATAATACACAGACGGTTGAACAAATATATAATTTTCTACGAAAGAATATCATGATAATATAAAACACAGACTACTTTTAAATATTTTTCAGCTGTCATTCAAAACTGAATAAGCTGTCATTAAATCAGCTAAATTCCAAACAAATTTCTTATTTACTAGTACAATAGCTATCTATGTATATTGACGAAAAATATTTGCGTTCAGTATTTGCACAAATTTCAACCCAATTTATCACCTGCTCAGAACACGCGACGCTGACATGCCCTAATGATGGTGTCAATCTGTTTTGGCGCCGAACTCTTTTTGTTTTGCTCATCTCTACTGTATCGTATATATTTTGCATGTACATAAAATGTATTATATTTATATATATATATATTCTAAGAAAACTGTTAAGAGTGTCGTATATCGAACACTGAACCAAAGTTTGCTATCAAAAGCATACATGCCAGACAGAGAGGTATGTAAAAATTTTGTTCCATCCGTAAAAAAATATAGGGCTCTCTCCGAAATATTATTACAATTTAATATATGTGCAATTCCATCATGGGAGAATTGAAAGCATTACATTTTATACCATGCATTATTTTAAACATAAAAATTGCCCTTCAAATATCGGTATGATAGTATCCTTAAAAATCTTAATTGCTTCAACAGTTACTGAAACATATGTATTATACATATTTATGTAATGTAATATATGTATATGTATGTAATAATTTTAAAGCCACATTTATTATTGATTTAATTCTAAATGCATCTTCGCGTGATTTTTTTCCCGGATCTTTAATAGTTTGTGCAATATAAAATCTGTGTCAGATACTTCATAGTTAAGAAGACATAAAAACGATTATGAATATACTATAGTCACGCATGAATGAGAAAGCGAAAACGAGTTCTCGCCGAACTTGTCCCAGGCACAAAGCGATACACTCACAGTTCCATTACTACATCCCAATGCCATTCTTGAATGCCAGCGCACTTTAAAAAATCCCATATGTACATGCACTAAAATGCGTGTCGCAACACTAGGTGATAAGACAAGAAGAGCCCTTCTTCAATACATGTTTTGATTTCCCCCTCTAATCTGTTTGTTATCGAAGATCTCACGAAGAGCCTCGGGCCAAAAGTGAAATTGAACCGTTGTTGCTCGAGAGACGTTATTACGAATCATGACTGGTTAAATTTCTCGACAATGTCGTAACAAAAACATACAAAAATTTTAGATGTAATAAAATTCATGCTTATAATAACGAGCTTAATTGTGCCGAGCAGAAGGGGTTGGATCGTACGCAAAGGGGAGAGTTTATAATGGAACAGTAGTGGCCATCTTGGTTCTCTCTCTATATCTGTGGCGGACGATCAAAATTCATGTTTTATTGCGGTCGTATATCACGGGGCTGATTGGAGAGATGGCGACCGATATGCCTTGACACTGCCTAGACCTCAACAATTGATTAAAGTGAAATGTCTAGCGGGAGCTCTAATATATCATCATCAACCCCACATCACGCTGGATATCCTCTTATACGCACGTAACGACATTAGATGTATCGCTTAATTTGTGAGAAACACCGAAATGCGTTTAAGTAACGCTTTTTTTCTATTTATAATTTTTTCAGTATTAAGTAAAGATAAATCTAAGCATTCAAAAATTATATACGTGAGATACGTGGTTTTGTAATATTCCAATACAATACTAAATTACGAGGCTAATGATAGATAAGATTGTTCCAATACATTGATCATGTTGAAGAACATCAGATGACGTATACTAAACCAATTATACACAATTATATTACCTACTGATATTGAATTTACTTTCTCAAAAATAATATTAAACTAATATAATAATTTTTAACTGAAAAGTACTTTCACAAGTAATTAAAAAAACCCAAGGGAGAATTTGTAATTTATAGATCAAGACAGCCCAACCTTTTAGTAGTGGCGATTTACTTTTGTCTATAAAAAAATATTGCAATCTACCAATAAATAGGGGGTAAGTAATAAGTTCAGAAATAAAGAATGCTTAATAAACATTTCAAAAGATAAAATTAATATTTTTAAAATATAATCATACTCTAATAAAAAAATAGAGACATGGAACATATTGCATTAGATAAAATATTATTAATAAGATCATTGATCTGCCAGATTTGACAATATTTTTAAAGTCAGGATTATACGACAAAAGAAATAAGCATAAACATTGGTCAATATGTTCATCACTTAAATAATTTCATATACATATCCGAATGTCAGAAAATACAGATTCAGTCAAATATGTAAAGCCAAAATAAGACATTTGTGTTCGTACCGCATTCATTTTTGGTGTAATTCCAAATATAATCCTTGAATTTTTATAATGAAATAAAATTTTACTTCATTCTAATTTGCTTTAAATATTGTATATCTTTCTAAAAGGAATTTAAGGACAATAAAATTGTATTACAAATGGTTATTATTCTCATGTAGTAAATTTCTATATCATGTAAAACTAGTGAAAGAAAAATAGCCTCGAGAAATGTACTTAAATAAATATATTTAGTGATTCATATAGCAAAGTAATAATAAAAATGATAAATTCTGTGTCTTTAAAAATATATTGAGTGTCATTGTTGTTATGTGAATTGCAATATTGAACAATCAATTAAATACTATTTACATGGTATAGAGCAGAACATTATTGGGTATTTTTTTTAGGTATTAGTAACAAAAAGAACGGGTACAAGGTATACCCTAAAAAAGTAATATATAAATAATATATGAGAAACCTAATTTTTGAATTTATGCTAGTTTTTGGTGATTCGTGACGATTATATATTGTGAATTATTTCGATGAAGTCAAACTTAGATTTTTGCTACAAAGATTTAATAACATAATATACATGGGAAATAATGCTAAAATTATATATATATTAGTTAGCATATTGTTTTAAGTTATATATAGTTATAATTATATACTTATATTATGTACTTTACATTTTAATAATAAAATAACTATAAATAAATATCAGGCTATTAAATCCATGTAGAAGAAAATATTGTTATTAATTTTAGTTCTATACTATAAAAAATATATAAAAATGGAGAAAGATATAAAGCAGTTGGAATTAAAAGTAAAATTTGACAATCAAAAAACCACCTATATTCAGAATTTTCGCCGTGTGGAATTTTCGTGTGCGCAATAATCCTTTACCAAGAGGTATTATTAAAGAAGAATACTTCATAAATTTTAGTTTTTCGCGATCGATTGAGCAATTAATCGAATCACAAGCGTAGTACAAGAGCGTGCAGAGGAGATAACTGGGTCCGGATTTGAATAGAGAATACATTTAATTTTTTCCCCAAAAACCGAAGCGAACGCGGCTAGGTCGTACAAAAATACACCAGCGGCCATTTTTTCCCCTTTTATTGCCCTTTTACGACTGAACCGAACTGCTATCTTAAATGTCCAATTATAAACGGCGATGCGAAATTGCCAGATACGGGGCTAGATTGAAAATCGCTATCTTGATCCATACAAAATTTGTATTATTGTCATGTTGTATTTTGCGACTTACGTTGATTTTGAAAAAAAAAACATAATAAGGAAAGAAGACGCAAAGGGAGTAAAGTAAAACAATCTAGTAAGTAAAGCGTACGCCTAAAAATGCCTCACTGACCTATTAGCACCTTTTTGTGAGCTTCTAAGAAGTTTACTGTTGATGTTAATAAAAATATATAATAGCCAAAGCGTCGGCATTGAGCACTAAAACAACTGTGAATAACGTTTCATAAACATTGATCGAATCTTTGAGAAATGAAATCAAAGAACATTCTCAGAGCAAAAGGAATCACATAATTGAGTTCAAAATCCGTTACACAAATACAAAGACTGCTGAATTGCTCGGCAAGCGATTTAGCAAAGAACATAGAGAGAGAGAGAGAACAATTTGATATTTGATATTTTTATAATATTTAATACGAATATAAACTATTGCATATACATTTCATGCAGTATTCAGTAACGTTAAATATTGCAAGATTTAGATTTTTTTAATATATATTTATATATCTTTAATGGTCATACGACTGAAAATTTGCTATTTATCCATTGCTCGTTAAATATACATACAATAACAATTGTAATTGCGTTTACCATTGTGTGTATACATTATGGTTGAGAGCAAATCTTTACACCTTGGTCCGTGTGTACATGGACCGTATGAATTATGAAAATTACTGGAATAAGCGCGAGACGCAATTAACAATATAAATGGGAATGCCTCTAGCCTACAAAACAGTATATACAGATACACACAAAATAAATTACATACACATACACACACAACAAACCCGAGTGTTGCTAGAAGCAAAAAAAAAGGAAACAGGGCGCGGGAATTAATTGCGAAGCGGAATTGCGAGTTTTTCGGGGTGAAATAATAAAATTGAAAAAAGAGGAGATGGATAAAGAAAACATATTCCATTGTTCTCTCTAATGATTCCTGAAGCAGATACATCACTCATTGTATTTTAAGAATCTTTTTATAACATTTTTTATGAATTTTTATATAAAAGAGTGTTCGCATAATACAATTTAATTGCTATATGTATTATATATGTGTGTATAAATAAACTTTAGTATTTTTGATTGATGTATTCTTCAAATACCAACGACAAAATTTATTTGGGTGAATTATAAACACTTTGTTAAAAATATATTTGTCACAAAGTATGAAAATTTTGCTAATAAATAAATGAGATAATGTGAATATTATGATTCATATAATATACACACATATAGTATAATTTTAATTATAGTTTTTTAGAAATCATTAATTTTTGGTGTAATTCATGATATTCTTATATGACTTTTTACTTATATTGTGCTAATATATTAGTTTATTTTAGTTATTAAATTGTAGCATAGCGTAGTTTTAAATTTCTAAATCAAAGATATTTTTTCCTAATAAAATCAGTATTTCGTAAGTCAATTTTTTGATTTAGTCAAGAGAGCATTGAATTTATATACATATACATATGTACATATGTATATATATACATTTGTAACTACAATATATAAAAATATTTACGTATTTCTTTATAGTATTATAGATTTTGTTATTTTTAACATTAAGATGTTTTAATTAAACTTGATTAGATTTTTGACACAAGGATCTGATACGAAAAAATTATGCACAAATTTTAGATTTAAAGAAGTTGTTTAACGGCGTGTTGTGCATTTAAAAGTAGCATGCAATATAATTTATTTTTATTCAGATTGATCTTGCTTCTATAGCACTAAATAATGGCAAACTTTTTTGCGAAAAATTTCCCTTCCCTAAAATATTGATTAACTGTCTCCAGAAATATATTTATTATAGATTTTTTGACACAAATATCAGATACATAAAAATATGTTTCTGATTTCAGATATGTAGTAAGTTGTGTAGCGGCACGATGTGCATTTAAAAGTAGCCTGTAACATAATTTATTCAAATTAATCTAATATATATATTAAAGACAATAATATTAATAATCACTACATACTTTCACTGTTATTATCTGTTTATATTACTATACATTTTTTACCATAAAGATTAGATACGTGAAAATATAATTAAAAGTAGCCTGAAATATAATTTATACTTATTCAGATTGTTACTAGATATATTAATAATCACTATATAATTGCAAACAATTTTACCTTCATTTTCACTGTCCTAAAATGTTGATTTACTGTCTCTAGAAATATATCTGTTTTTAAGGAATTTGTTACATGTCAAATACCAAACAAAATTTTCGAAATAAATGCTAAACTGTGACTCTTCGC
The DNA here is from genome assembly GCF_051122295.1 of Plectrocnemia conspersa. Taxonomy (NCBI): domain Eukaryota; kingdom Metazoa; phylum Arthropoda; class Insecta; order Trichoptera; family Polycentropodidae; genus Plectrocnemia; species Plectrocnemia conspersa. Next base: position 19,170,870 of record NW_028277176.1, read on the forward strand.
ATAAAAACAAAATTAAAAGAGGAAAACTTGCTGAGTTGTTCCCGTTAATGATTCCGTGTCGCGGACCCTATTAAAATCGCCTCATTAATTTTTCCGATTCAATCAAAAGTTGGTGCGAAAATTTCGCGAAGCAACAACTTCGCCCCCGTGCCAAATTCGCGAACAATCAGTTCGATGCGTATAGAATGTCAAAATTAATTAAATCCGCTACACAGAGTTGCGTGGCGCTTACAAACTTTCGAATTAATTTACTATGTCTAAAACTGGATATAGCTTAATATAATCACACACGAATATGTGCATAGACTGTGTTTTGTTAAAATATCAATGTTTTCAAAAAATATAACTTATTGAATTACAAATGGGTCGACTTATTTCAATTCGCCGTGGATATTTGCGTTTTCAACGTGAATATTGGTGAATATATGTAAATATGTATACATAATGCGATATAAAATTCGTGTACACATACACATCTATAATGTAAACATTCGAACGGGAGCTTTCCAGATACGGTGTAAAGCTCGGCGAAAACTTTAAAATTTGTTGTTGTTCGAACGATACTTTAGAGCGTATCGAGTTTTGGAGCTTTCGCAGACAAAAAATGTATGGTAAACAAATAAACAACAACGCTCGTCATGCGAAAACTTTCAATACAATAAATAATACTTCAATTATTATAAATGTATTAATAAAAAACATTGCTTTAGAAAATACGTAAAACTTATAAAATACCTAATAAAAAGTATAATATCAAAATTACAATGAGAACTAAAATGATCAATTTACATATGATAATATTGTGAGAAATAAACTTACTTTTAACTAAATTCAATACGCATACCAAAAAAAAAAAATTAACTGTGAATCACTGAATTTATATTATTAGCTTATTTAATGTATATTGTGATAAGTAAAATATGGGTCAAATATAAACAATGAGTGATATTATAACATCTTCGTTTTAAAAATATATATATAAAAAATGCTCGTACTTGTGCTATCGTATTATTTTCATATTATTTTCGCAGTTTACTAATACTAATTAATAGTGAATTCAGAGCGTATGAGACTAAAACTAAACTACTATTTGTAGGTACTTTACGATAATTTTAAATACGCCATCGTGTTATTATATTTGCGTTGAATATATTCATATCAAATTAAATTTAGCTACTATTAATTAATTAATTAAACTAGATTATACGTATCTAATAAATTCTATACAGCAGAAAATATTATATAATAATATTACCAATTCCAGTAAATAAGTATTTAAAAACAACGTAATGCTTTTTAAAGTAAAAAATATAAATCACCTGTTCTTTTAATTTCCACATAAAATTTAAAGAATACGACTGATTTTAAATAATGTTTATGAGCGTTATTTATAATAATTTTTAAAAAGTCTACAACGTTCAACAATCTTATATAAACATTAAACGCTTGATTAATTAATTATTATTTTATTTATATTTGCCTTTAACGCTTAGCGTGACTAAATAATAATTATTTTATATGTATACAAATAGCGTTTAATCAAATTGTATACATAAATAGATTTAATTAAATTCATGAAAAATTATAAAGCATTACCATAAATCTCGATGGATTAAAGTGGGCGTAAAAAAATATGTGTATGGATGTGAAAATGTTTTATAATCACAGTGTCATATTCTAGTATAACATAAATTCGACATTTGGAAACTTGCGTATTGGTTTTCTGGCTTATTGCTCATTCATAATTCACAGTTAATTATTTTTGGGTATGTGTATTAACAATATGTATTAACAAAACTGATGATGTACTCACATATGCAAGGTCGAGACGATGCGAAAAAAGTCGGCGTGTTCTTGAAGCAAGGAAAAAACACAGCTGAGTAGCGAATTATTTCATAAAAATTGAAATACACAAATGCACAATGAAAGGAACGACAGGCGGTAGTTGTAGCACACACGTTTTTTGGAAAAATTTCGTATTATATATTTTTTCGGAATTCGAGTAGTCGATTTGGCACAATCGTTTTATTATATTAGAGCCGTGCGGTTATCACATCCGAATCACACAAGCAACAACAAGGCGTTCACAAAGTGTCGTATTTACGCGGGATCGATGTATTATTGTCGAGTATGAGGGAACCGGCGACACAAAACCAACCCATACGGCGGTCTTCGCTCGACTGACGACTCGCGGCAATTCACAGTCGGGCTACCCCCACCACTTTTTCTTCGGGTATTGCGCAATGTTTGAGCAATACGCGAAGAATCGGGAATTGTTTACCGACTTAGCGAACGGGCGCCAATCGTTTCTCGAATCAGATTATTACATATTGTTTTACATTTTTCATATAAAAATAATATTTTTTAATGTAAGTAGGGCTTTATTTAGTTTAAAACAGCGATACTCAACTTGCGGCCCGCCAAGATTTTATGTGCGACCCAAAACTCGTTACCAAATATTTTCAGACATCTGGAACTGTTTTCAAAACTTTGAGTTGCACTGAAACAATAAATTTGCGCCACAACGCCGAGTAGGGTGACAGCTTTGCTTTTTTTATAATTTCAAGTGTTAGCAAATGAACACATTGAATCTGTGATTGTATTGTGTGTTGTTTCAAAGATATTTTCAGGTATATATATATATATATATATATATATATATATATATATATATATATATATATATATATATATATATATATATATATATATATATATATATATATATATATATATATATATATATATATATATATATATATATATATATATATATATATATATATATATATATATATATATATATATATATATATATATATATATATATATATATATATATATATATATATATATATATATATATATATATATATATATATATATATATATATATATATATATATATATATATATATATATATATATATATATATATATATATATATATATATATATATATATATATATATATATATATATATATATATATATATTCATTTTTAAATACAATCATAACCGTTATAAAAAAAATGTAGTTTTTGGCCATGAGAGTAAAAAGGTTGAATATGACTGGTTTAAAATAAAATATATAAAGATAAGAACTGTAGAAAATTTATTTAAAACATTTTATTTTAAGATTGGCTTTTACCTCTAGAACATCGTTCCATAACCCTTTCTCACCCATGGTACACCAAAGCTATTCCCAGAATTTCGCGGCACACCACAAGCAAAAGTATATAAAACAGAAATTAGGGGGATGTAAAAATTTAAGGGGTGTTATTTGAGAACATACATTGTATGGAGGACCTATAAAATATTTAACTTCAATTGTATTACATATAAATAGTTGTTTCTGGCACATAAAAGCATGTTCCAATGATTTAGAAGCTACTATGAGATCATGTTTAAGTTGGAAAAAATAAAAAAAAAAACCGGAAACATATGTTAATTATTATTTTTTCACAGTTATTAAAACATTTATTTAATTAAGATGTGTACTCAATTATTTAACCCAAGCGATTCACAATATAAACAAAGTCTGATTGTATATTATGTATTTTGCATAAGAAGCAGCTATGTATATACATATGTAAAGTACTTTTTTATTTATTTTTAAATCACCAAGCTGACTATCATGACTTTCTAGGTTTCCCAAATGCATCTTGATGGCTACAAACAATAACTTTACAATTAAACATTGTAAAATAATAATAATAAAACAGTCATGGTACACCTGCACACATAAAACGGATAAACACATCCCACATACATTTTTCTAGCTCCTCATAGCAATCGCCAAAAATATTCTTGAGTTTGGCAAGCTCAAAGAGCCTGGATACGCCGACATCCTGAACGAAACAGGAAAGAATAAGATTATCGATCGTTAATCGCCTATTTTTCATTAAAAAAATTAGTTTGTCAGTGACTACGGTTAGTTTATTATTTCATTCTTTTTAAGGAACGCCACTTTTTCTTGATTTTTTTTTATTGAAAATAAGATATTTTAATTAACTATCATGTTCATCCGCGAGACTAGTAAACCTACTCCGAAATGATTTTAAAGTGAAAAATATATCAGTGGCTGTTATAAAGTAACCGAAAAACGAGCCAAATAAACCCTTAATTTTTAGATAATGTATTAGGCTACATCAAATATATTATTTAAATGTAAATATAACTTTTAGATTAATATAACTGAATAAATATTTATCTAATTTGCGTTTGACCTTTTCAAGTCGATTTTGTACTATGAATGAAAGATTTACAGTAAAATTAAGATTAATTTATTTAATTTAAATTTAAATTACATTTTAAATGATCATTAATATTATTAAAGCTCATTATTATTTTTTTCATGTGAATTTTAAAGCTACTAACGAATTTTATGAGAGCGCTTTGTTTACCTAATAAATGTTTAAACGACGTTGAATAATAATTGAAATTCAAATATTGAAGTTTTTATAGCATTTTTATATGAATAAATTTAAAAATAAGATGCAAAACATATATACTCTATTGCAATATTTTATACGGTGCTTTAAAAAATAAAATTATCTTATTTTATATTATAATTGGCTTCATAATTGAGGCTACACACATAACGACGTTATTAGTAATGAAATATTGCCTCGATTTTATTTTTTTATTATAAGAATAAAGGTTAATTTTGGTTGGGCAATAACCTAATATGTCAACAGGAAAGCCGAACAATCATTTGAAGTATCGAGGGCAATAACGAAATCCATTAAATGGAAAGCTCTCTTTCTTGCGGAGTGGAAACAAAGAAAAAGTCTTTAATTTTCATCGCCCATTTGCGGGTTTAACTACATGTTTGAATCAAGAAGGCAATGCCATTTTCTCATTTCTGTCGCAACATAAAAACGCAATTTAACTCTTCCATCCCTATATGTATAATACAATATCAGACTCTTATCGGCCGCAATAATTCACGTTGAGATACATATATTGCGAATAGAGACAGTGAACTCGAAATTATTCTTTAGATTTTATTCTAATGATTTACTCTTGATTCGATTATTTTAATTAAAACTAAACTTTTAAGACAAATATAATTAATATAGAGAGCATATATATTCTAAATTATTGAATAGCAAAAAAACGCACGCGTATAATATAAATTGCTTGCCCGCATTGCTATCGATGATTTTTATTGTTGAAATAATATTTTTCGATCCTTGCCCACTTGGGGGGTTGATCATTTATCAAACAAATCTAGCCCGAGCAGCTGCAAGTTTTCTAAGCCTAGACTATTAAAAAAAAACATGAATACGGGAGGGTATATAATAACATCAGCACAATCGCAATTTCACAGTTCGAGGTTTCACATAACCATATCTGATCCGGCAGGCGAAAGCTCGTAAATTAAAAGTCGCGATAAAAATAAGCACATTTTTACGTCTGCGGTAATAAAAGATATAACCTGAATTTGTAATGGAATTATAAAATAAAAAAAAACGGAATTAAAATTGTTTGTATCGTTCCCGAATAAAAGAAACTTTTTCGAGCGTCTTTGCCTATTCAAGATTGTACAGAATGATAAAAGACGCTCACATTATTTAATCTCTGGATATGAAACAATGTGTATTTTAAATGAAAAACGTTGACACATTCAAGGCCTTCTTAGGATAGTATTAAAAAAGAGTATCTTTTTATTTGTAATGTGAGATATGTTACGATAAGGTTAAACATATTTAGATATAATAAAAAAGGTAATTTATCCATCTGTTTGTTCGTTTTACACGCTTAAAACCAAATCCTATAAAAAACGTAAGTGGGTTAAATTTTTTACACAAATCTTCAAATACCCACATCGCATAAATAAACTCATGAGTATCTTTTGCGCATAACCGAAAGAGTGAGATACGTATCGGAAGCGAAAAGTTATTTCGGCATATGGAAATGTCTTACACACAAAAATAGGATATGATCTTTGGCGACAATGTGTCTTGTCAATAATTCAAAAAGTTATATTCCCCGAGACTTTTTTAAATTAAAAACTTTTTGCTCGCAAAGAAAAAAAACTTTTCCCTTGATGCTGTGTATCAAATCTTCTCTCCTCTCCGGCAAAGTCGAATCATCTTGTTCCTCCACCCTATAACCCGTTTTGACAGCGCGAAGAGTACACGGGCCACTTGTGATTTATGAGAGCTATCGCTATATTGCCGCAGACTATATATTTGACTTTCAACGTGAAAATATGATCGTGCGTCTACGTTACAATCGCCGACTTTACAAAATTACGTTTTTAAAGGCTTGTGTGCAATACTCGAACATACTGAGAATCAAACAGGGAGCTTGTAAAGCAGATAGTTAGAGTCGAGAGGAACTTTTGAAGTGACTTTCAGAGAAGAAAAGAGTGACTCAATAGATGTGTCAGTGAAATACGAAGGGGTTTCTAGCATTTGTATAGTGGTACTCATTAAATGGGATTTTAAATGTAAATATTTATTTATATATTTATATAAAATCTATAATGCAAAGGAATCGCCTAATTTAATTGCTGCTCTTCCTTTCCCCAACTTTTCATCCGTTTCTTCAACTTCGAGACACCCATTGTTTGCCAAGGTAAACGAAAACTTATTTTGGCGCCTGCCACTTCCACCCCCGGCAGTCTGCAGCGGACTTTGATATTTGCCAAATAAAGAAGAAGAATAAGAATAAGAGAAGAAGTATTTCTAGAGTGATGGGGCGAGACCTCTCTTTTGGTGGCGTTTGTGCATGTCAAGGGGAGCAGATATACGAGACACGCATTCCGACGCCGAATCTTTGCAAATTGAGTGCTGCGGTAGTCTCCTCTGACTCTTGATTGTTGAGAAGAGATTTGATCAAATGAAATTATTTTTAATGAGTTTTTATGTTTGATAGATGTGCAATAAAGTAATAAAATAAACGAGTAATTCTAGAACGTGTAATAAAAACATTCATTTTTTGGTTATATAAATTAAGGTGATAGTATCAGTTATATGATGTGCTATAACGATAAATAAAAAATATTTAATATAGCAGTAAAATCGTAATCGCTGTAAAAGCAATGCTGAATACATATTTATAAGTAGTTTTTTTAATGGGTAATGTAATTTAATTATATTACAAAGAATATTCACACAATAAAATACGAACTAAGAAATTTTCTTTTAAAATTAAGAGTTGATTTAAATACTTAATTAAATAAATTAATAATACTAAATAAATATCAAATTATGAGTTCTGATCACTATCTATTGTTAATGACACCCCTAAATTTACGATGCTTTCTAGCGCTATAACATTGTAACCATCCATTAAGCTACCTCTGCGTTTAAAAAAAAATATAATAATGATGCGAATCTGATATTTTTAATTGCGAGCGGCAAGAGAATGGAAAAACTCAAATATTATTTTTTTAATAATTTCTTATATCACGGACTATTACATAAACTGAAACCTCTGCTGCTTCTGGGTTTCACAAATGTTTGTTTACGCGTGTCAAATTTGGATTAAAGTCTAAAAATATATAAGTATAATTTGAATACATGGAATAAGATAGACGATGAAATTGATTCTGAAAATCAGGTACGACGAACGAGAGAGAAAAAGAAAAACCAAGGATGTGATACTTTGGCATTGAAATAAGCGAGGGCCTGCTGATTGAAGGGTGTTTTTGAATCACGAAAGGGGACAAAAGTGATTCCTTCACCCCATTGCTAAAATGTGAAAATAAAAGAATTTTCCGGGAGCAAACGTCAATCGAAAGATGGAGAAGCGACATCCTTATTGTGACATGCCGCGCTGGAGAAATTGCTCCGAAACAAGCGATGGCGTCGGGAGTAATTATTTTTTTTGTCCGAAAAGAGTTTGCTGAATTGAGAGTGTGACCCTGGGGGTAGATAGGGATCGATGAGAGGTCCGGCAACCCTTTGACCTCACTGACCAATGATATATAACCAATGTAAATGCGAAAGACACTATTGGGAAATTCGGATTATATAATCACATATTCGTAGTTTATTTCATTATTCCCTAATATAGTAAAGCAATTACTTGGCTTCAAAAACAAGTAAATCTTGCGGCAATCAATGTAAAAGTCGATAAACGCAATTTCTGAAATCAAAAGATGACGTTATTTACAGCTAGTTATTTTACTCAGTTGATAATGTACGAAGGAAAAATCAGTTAACGAGTAAATATTATATTTATTATAAATAATCCTCAACTTTGATAGCCCATAATGCTGCTAATTAATTTACCAAAAATGTGATATGGATATTGATTCGTTGTAAGGGCAATAATGATATTTTAATTGTTATTATTATAATATATTATATTTTTTACGATATTGATCCGTGTGATTAGGAAAATCTAGGAATACCTAATTTGTGTTTATCGATTGGATTTAAATGATATTATAATCACTAATTTCGATAATATGTATACATCTAAGAATCATTTTTACAACAACAATCGGATTTAAGTAACTTAATTTGCGAGTGTTTTGCAATACAGGCAGTTTTTTAAATAAAATATGACTTGATAAACGAGCGATGTCTTGTAATACGAACAGAACGTATTGTGTCACTTTCTTCGCAACTGAGCCTATGATTTTTCTTGCAGTGAAAACACACATTTTATAAAATAATCTGCCACTCAAAATCTGGCTGGTTATAAATAATGCTGTTGCTAATCCTCCAGACCTTATTTGGATGGAATCGAGTGCAGTTGCAATTAATTTGAGTTGCACTTATTGGAGGAAATCAAATTCATGAGGATCAGGTTATTTTTTTCCAAAACCATTCCATAAATTCAGCTCATGGATCAGCAGGTTATTTTGAACTTTAAAAAGGTTTACACCAAATCACTATTTCAGCGATGCTTCGAAGTGAAAGAAGGAACAAATCTTACACTTCGACTTTTGTAAAAATATTTGTACATCGCGAGGTGCTATAAAAACATCGATAAATCATGGGGTTGGTTTTCTAAGAGAACTCTCAATTATGCTTGGGGAAAACTGTGGCCAAATTGTTCCGAAGAGTTAGCTTATAAACAAAAGCATACAATTGTTGGTGAAATTATGTTCTTAGGGAAAAACATGGTACTGGAGGTGAATGAAGACGATATTCAAGAGTTGGTGGAGAAACATGACCAGGGGTTGATCACCGCAGAACTAATAAATCCGCATCTCAAGCAACATCACAATGCTAATAGATCTCGTCTGAGAAGAATGAGAAAGAGGTGGAAAAATTATATAAGAGATATCTGTAAAATGTGGAAAACTGAAAAATTTCATAAAAAATCGCTCCCTGGGTAAAATTGTATCGGATAATAAAATAAAGCAGTAAAAATAAATTTTCATTGGACCGAACTTGACGTGCTTTTTTTGCTTTTGGCTCTTCATGGTTTTTCCATAGAAAAGATGGGGCACTTTGTAGCAATTATGAATCGTCAGCGATTTTGTTTAAGAATTTCTTTACGATGTTGTTTCTGTTGAAAATTAAGTAAAATTAACAAATCAGTTAAATATAAGTGATTAGACAACGCCCTATTATTTTTATTTTACAGCCAGATTTTTAATAAATGTATCTATTTGTGCACCTTTTTTAGTACACATACGTATTTCATATGTTGTGCATAAAACATCATACGGATTGAGCGCTTCTCGCGTCAAGTATCGCAGTATCCGTTTTTTCATTGGCCCTACCAATTTATTAGATTTCACGTCCAACAGGTGAAATTTACGGACCCCATCCGCAGAACTTATTTATAGGCAATTTTCTCAAATTGTATGTATTTTCTGCGTTCTCGTCGAATATTGATGCTGTGGCGATATATCAAGCGTTTATCACGCGCAGATGCATTGCGCCGGAGGAGAGCGCGACGCGCACAGGTGCGTCACGTGCGCAGTGCATCGTTCTGCGGCAAACGCATCATTTCATCTAGTCGACTTTGAATTATTCACTGCCCTATGTGCGTTCTGTATGCCGTTTACGAGTTGTAGTACCTGTACAGAGCTTTCCCCCCTTAAAAACGTACTATATGTATTATTAATTGTTCTATGTCGTATATGTACATCATGCGTGTATGTCTCCCTTTAGGGATATTAGATGAATATTAAGCAAAATAATAAGTAGCACATATATAGAGAGAAAAGGTATAAAGAAAATCTCCATATTGTATCATAAGATACGAATTATATTTGTGCGTAAATGATACATCAAAATTACGACCGAAATGGATAGGACAGATTAAGTAATAACTTTTAAGTAATTTTGTATATAATAAATATTGTGTTAGCTTCTCTTTGAATATCAAGAACTGTATAATCCTCTCTATAGTCTAAACAAATCCCTATCTTTATAAGCAGCAATGTCAATTATATAGTACATAATGTTACAATCTTGTTTTTTTAGCTACTAACGGTATTTACTTAAATATGTCTATATATGTACATATAATACATATAGGGAAATATTTTAAATTTTAATTCATATCGTCTTGATTCATCCCCTAGTAGCTCCAGTTAATTGAGTTTTACTTCGCATATATTATTTGTGTAAACATACAAAATATACTACCAGGAAGGGTACAATTTTGAAATGCACCCTTTTCGGAATATAAGCTTTGCAAAAAGAGCAACAACATCAGCCCCGTTGGCGATGTAAGAAAATTGTTTAAATTATAATTAGATTATCCCTTTTTGTTTCACGTTGATTAGGTACAATAATAAAGTTATTTTTTTTAATGTATTTTATTATAAAATACCGTATTTATATCGTAGTTGTTATACGTATCATGTGCTTGTGATATTTTTCATTTTTATAAAGCAGTAGCAGCAGACTTCAAGCCACTGCAATGTCTCAGAAACAAGTTGATAAATGTCTTTGTCCACCTGGGAAGCAACATTTCTGCTGAAGACGTTTGAAATATTGTTTGAACGTTTAAAGTATTTAAATGAAATAACGACGTACCTACGCGTCAACTGTTTATATAGGTAGTTATACGAAGTGGATAACAAAATGTGCTACACTAAAAAGAATTGCAAAATTTCGAGCTCTTAATTTTTTTAATAAATAGTACTAATGAACCCTTCCTATGTGCATTCATTCAAATCAATCATGAATCAACAAAGTTTTTTCAAGGATGCAATCAGATAGAATCAGGTTTTAATAATTTAGATTTAATTTAGGTTCCTACTTTTGATCTTAATTTAGAGTAGTGATCTCTATTATGCTCTAATAGAATTCTAAAGAAAGAAATTTTAAGATCTTAGTAATGCAAAATTGTTAAGCTACAAACATAAGTTTTGGAAAATTGTCAGCTGATTCGTAAGTACAGAGGTCATCCGTATATTTTTAATACAAAACTTAATGTAATAGAAAGTAATTGTGCTAAAATAAACATTGATTTGAACAATATTCTGTGAGAATCTCTCATTGTTGTTTAGAAATAGTAGTGAATTATTATTAAAGAATACTGTAGTAAATAATTATGCAAGACTTATTTACTATTTGGTAATTTAAAAAAGAAAAAACATAATCCGGAAGGTTTAATATTATATGGAGGTTTAATAACAAGTATTGGGTCACTCGTATCTTATTTGTTGAGTAGATCGACGATAATTTTGCTAATGTAGTGAAAAAGTGCCTTTCAGAAAATAGTTTGTGACTCAAAGTCTTATTAGTTATTGATAATGCTCCTGTTCAGCATTTAAGACTCGAGTTAGATTTACTGGAAGAAATAAAATTTATTAAGATCAGGCTATTTCTTTTCAAAACTCAGCAGGTTATTTTGAACTTAAAAAGCTTCACACCAAAGTAAACTTCTACATCGTAAACTGTCTCAAGATTATCGATTAAGCTTTAGATAAGATCACAAAGAACACCATTAATTCTGTTTGGAGAAAACTTTGGTCTGATTGCGTTGAGGTGTCATTGGGGACGACTGGAAGTGAATGGGGACGAAATTCAAGATTTGAGGGAGAAACATGGCCAGGAATTGGGCACCAGCTGATGGATCGGCATTGCGATAGCAAGGGGTTATGAACATGTCGTCTGTATAGTAGACTGGGTAAAAATCTAAAATGTAGCAGTGTGAGCTATTAATTTGCCATAACAAAATGTCACATTTCTGCGAAATCTTAAGAAGCAAAGGGCAAAAGCAAGTGCAACTTGAGATATTCTAGTGTAATTGGTTCAAGTCAAGATTCCAGTAAGTCAACAGATTGAGGTGATTCTTCTCTCTCTCATCTCTAATGATTTAAATTGTTATGACTTTACTGAATTGGTGTTATATTATGTTTATTAAAACATATTCGGTATTTATTAAATGTTTATTTTTAAACAAAAAATGTCTTGAAAGTGTAACGATTTGAAAATTTAGTCACAAGTTGTTAGAATATTTACTAGAAGCTAGGTTAAATGTATTTAATATTGTTACATCTTATCTTGCTTGGCAACATCTTTTTAAATTTGCCATAATTGTAAATTTCACCAAATCACAGGGTCGTGCGTATCGGCCGGTAATTGAAAAATCGGAAAAATCGCGCAAACAAACATATTCGAGAGATTGCGGAAAACGATCTCGTATTCGGGCAAATCAACATCGGCCAAATAAGAAACGGCAAACGAGGCGTTAAATTGAGATTTTCGAATATCGGCGATGGCGTGTGTCTGGGAAAATCCTTTCAGACAGCATCCCCGCGTCTTTATCTGGTATTTCACCCTCTCGGAACATCGCGGACCCCTTCTTAAGATATCTCTTCACACGAGCTTATATATAATACGTATACACAACACATATTATAGAAGGCACCATAAAAATGTATACACGGATTTGTACAGAAATGTGATATGCAGTATGAAAATAAAAGTCATTTCATTCCTGCTGTAACATTTATATGTATTGCATACATGTTATTGTATTGTTTATAATAATCAGCAATAATACATATCAACAGTGAAAGCTATTGCTTATCAAAACAACGGTTTTAGGTTCAAAACACACAGACCAGAATTAGAGATAATAATTCTAATCTCGATCCATTGCATAGTTTTTTACATTTTATCTACTCAAGTTGAGAATTATAATATAGCTGAAAATTCACCAATTCACAAGTTCGTATTTTTAATAAAATATTTAGCACGTGGCTTGACTTGTTTCTACACAATTTCTGTTTTAGATTTCATATTTCTGCTCAATGATTGATTACAAATAGAACGAATGCTTATTGTTAAGTCCCGAGATGGCAATCATTCAGATGGGTGTTTTTATTTAACGGTAAATAATTGTCGCTTTATTAATTTATTTAGAATATAAATGATGACAAACGTTATTTTAAAGGGAAAATAACAAATATAATTTTATTTGATTTGCGAGGACTAAATTAGTCAACGGATTCATTGTTCACAACAGTAGAGTCAAGGAAATTATTTTTTTATTATTGGCAAATAAAACATGAAAAGTCTTTATTTACTACACATTTATGTGTAGTTATTGTGTTTAACTCATTAATCGTTTGAGTACATGTGTAAGAATTTATTTTAGAAAATATTAAAAAATGCAACTATCCATCTCCAAAAGACAACGTCTATTTTCATACTTTTACAGAAATCATAGAATAATTTATGTAAATGTGGGGACAGTTTTAGATTGTCATAATATATCATTTTTGTTAGGAATATCTTTATTTATAATCTACTATATTTTTTATGAAACACCATGTATCCAAATCACATCCGCAGGCTTAACATCGAACGCTTTCCAATAGAAATTCGTATCAATATCATAAAATAGATTCGCTATATCGTCCTCTTTTAATTCTCCACCATAGACGCTATTGAATATTGTCAAGGATAATTGAATTGCCGACTTTTGGGACGAATAACCGATTATTCTTTTGGCTGTCATGGCGTGTGCGAATCTCGGCTAAACGATTGACACGCTCCATACAAGCCCATTGACATTTTGATCGAAACGCGATCTCACAATTTTTTTTGTGCGACGAAATTTGACGGAAAATTTCATCTCGAGTTTTTCCTTTCGATATATGATCGTATGTATGTACGTGCATACGTACACGTAATACTTATATGAGGCACGCGCACCCGAGATGATAAAAAAAGCATAAGGCGCCTAAACAGATTTCGCGTTTTGAGTCTGTAATATTATAAATATAATATATTATTATATTATTAAATGTACGTGTAGAGACGCTTAGAAATTCGTATTTTTAATAATAAAAAAAACACATGATTATAAAAAATATCCAATAAGCTTTGATAAGAGTAAATTTTCTATTTAAGGTATTTGGTCAGTTCAAGCAAATACTAAGTTGAATTTTAGCGAATGAATATCTTGAACTAGTCGACTTCAAAGTGTTTGAAATATTGAAGGGTCTTGTGACCTCCCGCCAAGGTCGGGTTATTGTATTGTTGGATTAAGAGAAATCATGTGTTACATTTGCCTTTTTGCCTATTTAGTTTTGATTCATCTTCGATTTAAATGGCAATTATTCTGTAATAACTATTGATTTATCCATAAAATTTGCAATACATATATTAGGTCTGTAAAATCTTAGCTCGTGCGGCACCCAAATATTCAATTTCGGTACTTTTTAAATTTTTTGAAGATTCATTCTTTTAATTATTTTTTATTATTATTCGCAATTAGTTTAAGAACAATAATTAAGATTAGTTTGACTATTTTTTATAACACTACAAAAAGTTTTTTTCAAATGTATCGATTTACATACATCAAGAGCACTTTGGATATTTTAGACCGATTTTCCCGATAAAAAAATGTCAAGGGCCGCATTTAGAATTTAATATTTATTTTTAAATATAGAGTAACCGATATTACCAATAGGCCAATTAAAACTTTACTTTTCAAACAAAAAAAAAGATAATAAAATATTATTCTTAATGTGAATTGAGTTTGTTTTTATGATATCAGTGCATCAATATCTGGTTTGATAAAGGAAGTGGCGATACAAAGGGTATTTTAAGGGTGCTCGTCTTAAAATTTAGTTTTAATTTTTCTTGTATGCTTCATACAGGAAAAAATAAACGTTCAAAAGCTACGCCATAAACAGTTAGAGTGCAGTTAATTTTTCATTATGCAGTTATAAAGTCTAATAAAAGCTACCAAGAGGTTTTGGTCTTAAGATATCAATTTTATATTTAAAAACTCTACATTTTTTAAGTTACGCTTCGACAAAATATTTTTTTGGTAAAGTCTGAGTTTTTTAATATTATTTATGCTAAAAAAAATAGCGTAGCTTTTACATTTTCAAGAATTATCTTTTTACTATTCTTACAATAAGCAATAAATTAAATATTTGTATATATAGTTTACCACATTTTTAGAAATATATGTACTAATACCTAACCTAATAATAGAGATACATGTTAAAAAAATGATTTATACGATTAAATTATTTGCTTGACTGCATTATTTGAAATCTAATCCCATGATTTGATTATTATTTCCCTTTTTGAAACATGTTTTATTTAGCTGCATTTAACCAAATAATAAAAATAGCAAAAAATGTGCAGATAGCTTCTACTCGAACGGAATTGACTGAAAAAAAGCAAAGCACACGTCGCGGTCGATGCGGGGAATTGAAACGTGAAAAATATTGCGCCAACATTCCGAATTCTTCTCTTCCTGACTATTAATAAAAATGGTGCTTTGTATTTCCAACAGGGTGACTCTTTTGATTCGACGAATTATATTGGATTGTTAAAATCGGGGTGGAAAAAAATAAGGCCATGGCGTGCGGTTAAAATTGCGGCCCGGTGCATTTACAGAAAAAAGGTGATATTTATACGTGTGTATGTTTAGGGATAGGTAGCATCCTGAGCAGGTAAAAATTCTAATAGGCCCCGGCGTATAATGTTTAGATGTTCGGTTATCTTATCTGCAAATAAGCTTAGATTTCGTTCACGCTTTCGAACAAAACAAGATTATCGTAAAGAATAGAATTATTTTGGGCGTTAAGGTGCCAATTTATTGGCTGTGAATTTTTTTGGACATTATTTAGCTTACTGTTTTGTTATGCACGGCTAGAAAAAATGTTTATTGTGAAAAATAAGAAAAACTTGTTTTAGAAAATAATAGTTTGCTCTTTGCTATTTATTCAAACGTACGTTTCTAATGATATACATATATCAAATGATTTTGTAGCGTGCGCTGACTCTAAACTTACCAGCAATAGGAAATAATAAAAAATTTAAAATTGCTCATAAAGACTTTTGAATGCAAGTTTATTTGCCATGTGGATTTCTACCTGAGCACCACGTAATTGATCGAACCCCCTGATGCGAATAAATCGTACAAACAAGCCAGAACCGAACACAGAGAGACCAGCTGAATTCGGAGTTTTTTTTTCTCTACATGCATTTGGCAAACCCTACAGCACCCTTCGGCAATATTTGAGCCTTATCACTGCCTCGAAACCATAATGGCATGATTCCAGGCTTATCGTCGCAAGAAACACGTAATAAAAATGCAATGGGAATTTGTCAAAGGGGATTCCAGGTTTACCTATACCTTCTGTTCGAAGAAACTGATTTTGGGAGGGAGAGAGTCGTAAAACTCCAATGGTATTCGCAAGAAGCTTAGCGGATCATGTAGTGATTCGAGGAGAGGATAGTATCAATGCATGCGATATATACGTTTATGTAAAGTGTGCAGTAAAATTAAGTATTGTTTAATTTGAGAATTTATGATGGATTACAGCGTCAATCTAGCGATTTCGCGGAATCTTTGACGTTAACCAAAAGTCGTACAAGTTAATGGTTATTGCTTTGAAATTATATGTTTTTACGATTTAACGTATTATGCTGTAAAGGGAAATTACATTATAACGCTGATAACGTAAGCCTCGAGTTAGTATTACTATTTATTTCTGTTAATGAAATACAGCACAGATATTACTTTTATGTTTAAAATTATAACGTCAACTATAATATTTATTACTTTGACATTATTTGGCATGAAGAAAATTATTTGCCGTATTAATTAGGCTTTAATTGTAAAATATTTATTTCTAAAAATGTAGTTAGTTATTGAACACTTCACTGTGCAACAATAAGAGAAGATTATTGCACTTTAACATATGTTTAATCATATTTAATTGATTTAAAAAATATTAATAGGGTTTTGAAATAAAATTATAAGGCTCTAGATTCTAATTATGAAATACAGTTTTAAGCACAAATTTTATATATTGAAATTGATAAAACACTACTTTTATAATAGCGACGTGGTATTTGGTCTACAGCTACATATATTTAAAAGTAATTTTATAGTATTATTGTTATTACCTTTTATTCAATAAAATTAAATAAGAATGAGAATGTTCTATATCCTAAGATAATTCCCTGCTAAATTGCACACTTAAAATAATATCTAAAAAACTCCTAATAAAATTATTTTAATGTCATTTTACAGTTACATATTTGTGATGGTTTTCAACTACCCATGCTCTTAATTACAATTAAGAGGTCACCATAACCACCACTTGAACAACGAAAAGATAAATTTAAATACATTATTATCAAACTTGTTGCTAATTAAGACCACACATTACACAACGAAAAAGAGATTTAAGTACCACAAAAGACAGACACCAAATAGCGCTAGTCTTTGTATTAGAAAACGCGCATCAAATACACCAGAGTTGATCCTGTATCTATTACCACTGTTCTTCGAGCTTTTAGTTAACGAGACGTAAGCCACCCATTACCACTGCTAATAAAAATAAGCCTTTAACTCATCTTTAATATAATTTTTTTATTACTACATTCACGTAAGCACAAATTTATCAAATCCATTTATTTAATTCAAATACCTTTTAGATTTTGCCAAACAATTTGTTAAATAAAATTTTCTCTAACAATAAAAAGATAAAATGAGAATAGTGTACAGAATTAAGTATAAAAAAAAAATTATGTTAAAAAAAATTAAAGCGATGATAAAATAATTTATCGGCCGGCGATGAACTGGCTGGCGAAAATACGGTGACAATGAAACGTCCTAGACTCTTTTTTATCACTCTATTTTAAATTTTACTGAAATTGGATCAATAGCTACATAAAAAATAAAAAAATAATTGACTGAATAAAATGTATGTGACAGATAAAATGATAAACTAAGATATCAAATACGGTTCCTAATAAATAAATGATTTATTTTAACTATTATTTATCATAAATAATAGTTAAAATATATTATTTCACATTCAGTTTCTAAAAGGTAAATTTTAATACAGCGAAAACTGAAAACAGAAGGATATAGTCTTTAAAAAAAAATATAATCTATAGTCTTTAACTCTTCAAATAAAGAAAATTATTATTACACCGTGTAAGTTTACATTTTAATAAATTAATTAATTAAATATTTGTGGTAAAATTGTTTATATAGTATATATTAAATTATATAACTGCACATCTGCAGATAAATATAAATAAAAATTGCTAAAACTATAAAGCTAAAAACGTATCGATAGTTTTATTGGTCCTAAGGCATTAACCACCAACGGTAATCGTCTTTTTTAACCTATTTTTTCCCAGTTCGCGGTATTAACACCACATTTGTACAATTACCGAAGGCATCCGAGCGATGCCACTGGGTGCGTGCCAAGCTCCGGGGCGAACTTTTTATTAGTCGGTGCAGCAGGGGCGCCGCACGCCCGGTGCACGTACCTTATCCGCCGCTGAAAAATATCTCCCGGACGTGACAATCCCACCCCGTTAGGTGAGAATTCCCCTACGGCCACCCCTATCCCGGGAACACTGCCGAATCCCGCACTATCTTTTTCTGCTGAAATACACTCGCAAGAGGAGAACGACGCCCCTGGCACAACAATAATTTTGAATCTATACTACAGGCGAAACCTGTCTGCTGCAAATCTACTATTTTATTCTGTCTACGTCTACCCGACGCTTGTGTCGAGACGTGTGCAAGTTTCGTGTACAATTAAGTGTATTTGATATTTTACTATTTAATAATATTTTTCATATATGCTGAATTATATTTATTGCTTTGAAAGATTATGTTGTCATTAGTTGTAACCTATATTGCTTTTTTTGTGAAATTTTAAATATCAGATAATTCACAACACTTTCTTCATAGTGTGCCTGTGAACTACCGAAAAGTGAAAAATGCATTGCGATTTTTTTTACTATATTATATAGTAATTTACTCAATGTGCAGAAAGTGTCACTACAGACGTAAATATAATATTATATTATAAGATAATAAAATCATTTCATGACAAGTGAGATTAACCACCCACTACTACTTTGAGTTTTTCAAATCAAAATTTTCAAGGATACCTGGGTGCTGTATCAGTCGAGTGTAGGGATTCCAATCCCGGGATCCGGGATCCCGGGATCCCGGGATCCCGAACGATTTTCAATACCCGATGAGTCCCGGGATTATAAAACATAATCTCGAATTTTTTGGATTGATTGATTTATCAAGCACAATCGAATTATTATTGACAAAATCGTTATATTTCGTATACAAACTTGCGCGAGTTGCACGTGTCATCTGTGAATCTTTGAGGCTGTGAGTCTGAACGTGCTTTTTCAGCTGCAGGCTGCTTAGGAACCAAAATCAGATCAAGGCTAAATGATGAAACGCTTGATGCTTTGATGTTACTTCGTGAGTTTTTTCCAAAATAATGTTTTCCATTAATTGTGTCTATGAATATACATATGTACATACATTGTCAAAAGTTCATTTTTTATCTTCTCAAATAAATAAATAAGACCTTCCCTTTTTTATTTTTATTATATTATTTTCTATTTTAAGTCCAAGACTAAAATTATACGTACTTTATACATTGTACGTTATAAAAAACGGATGTAAAAAAATATTGTATTATTCATTTTAAATTATTTTTATCGATAAAATAACATGAAAATTATCCCGGGACTGGTCCCGGAATCCCGGGATCGACTAATTGCAATACCGAAATCCCGGGATCAAAATTTTGGCCCGGGATTGGAATCCCTAGTCGAGTGATAAAAATGATAGACCGAATTTCTGTCTTTGATTCAATACTTAAGTCCATGAAAATAATAAAAAGCTTGTCACTGGCGATAAAAAGTAAATTCAGTACAACAATGTTAGTCTAAAAGATCATGGTAACCAAGTGACGAGTAAGAAAAAGCACCACAAAGACAGGATCACACATAAAGTAGGTCATGTTGTGCATCATCCACTGAGTATTGTTCATAATTGAGCAAACTAAAAGAAGAAATCGACAGTAAGAGGTTTACGACGTTTTCATGAAGACTGAGAAAAAAATATTGAAACTTAGCCGGTATGTTTAAGTGCATCCATCATATAGTCTGGACCTTGCACTTATTGTTTATTGATTTTCATAAGCTCATTATTAGTATACATTTATGTACTTGGAATTCTTAGGAATTGTTATAAATATTTATATTTTAGCTACTAAAAATATGAAAAAGGGGCTTTAATTTTTTTAACTTAACAGTTAACGCCCGTAGATTCGTGTAAGAGTCTTGAAAGAACATTGTATAGTGAGTTCTGCGTCATTAATTTTCTTATATTAAAAAAATACTAGGATACTATCAAGTTTGGCTCTATACGATTATGAAAGATGGTAGTACACTATTTCTACGTAATATCAAATAAAAATAAATTATATTTTTCTAAAAATTTTTTGTAAAAAGAGTCGTTTTATTCCATTGGGTTGCAACGCAATGAGTCGTCGCCTTTTTCAGGCACGTGAATTTTTTAATAAAATGTATGAATCACAATTATTTATTTTATCTAAAAAATTATATTTTATGTTACACTCCTTGAACAGAAGTAAACTTCAGGGTCAAAACTATTTGGCTAGGTAAACATAAAGTCAATCCAATCGAAAGAAATCGAATCATCAATTAACAAAGTATATTCTGTATAGTATTGCAAAATTAAAAAGTGAAAACGTTATGGTATATGTAGATAAATTAGATTACAAGAACCTTCAAGAAATAACATCCATTAACATACGAATATTTTTAACGGGTGTTTGATATTTTGATATTTCCTCACCATTTGGAAAACTGCAATGATTCACAGATTAGGAAATTAGGGGAAAAAGCTACAATTTAAAAAAAAATATTATTGCGCTTAAAAGAATCTTTAAGGAATAAAATCATGAACGAATAAATACATTTTTCGTTCGTAATATTTCGCGTAAATTGAAAATGGTTGCAATGGTTGTAATAATAATATATATATATATATATATATATATATATATATATATATATATATATATATATATATATATATATATATATATATATATATATATATATATATATATATATATATATATACAGTAGGTTCTCGAGTTACGCGGTATCTACTTACGCGGTTAAAAATTTCGAAAATTTAAAATTTGTTATAATATCGATGTTGATATAGATTTGCGCGTAAATTTTTGTTCCTGGTTGATAATGCACCAGGACATCCACCGTGTGATCACGAACATATCAAAATAGCATTTTTGCCCCCAAATACGACCTCTATAATACAACCTATGGATCAAGGTCTAATACAAAGCTTTAAAAAATATTACTTAAGGACAACTTTTAGAAATGCCATAAAGGTAACTGAAGGGCAAAACAATATATCACTCACAGTTTTTGAAAGAACACAATATTTATGAAGCTGTTAAAAATATTGGTGTTGCCTGGAATGAAATTGCAAAGTCTATCATGAAAAACGTTTGGAAGAAGCTTACTCCTCAATTTTTTGAAGTTGTTGAAGACCCCATGCAGGAAGATAACATAATTAATGATCTTGTTGAAATGACAAACCAATTAAATTTAAATCTAAATGAAAATGATTTCATTGAATTGTTAGAAAGTCATAGAGTGGAATTAAACAATGAAGATTTAATAGAACTTGAAGAATATAGAAACAACGGCGGTGATTCGGAGGAGGAAGTCAAAGAAACAAAAGAATTTGAGTACAAAAAATGAAAGAATGCCTTAATTTGATAGACCAAGGAATGGCTGGTTTAAAAGCACAAGATCCCGACATTGATCGGTTTGAGAAAGCCAATAAAACAGTTCAGGACGCTATTTCCTGTTATAAAAATATCTATTATGAGAAAAAAAGATCTAGTGTACAATCTTTACTGGATAAGTACGGTTTCTTATTAGATAAAAGAAATCCAACACCTAAAGATATTGAAATGGAATAGTATAGACATTATGACATGATATTTTAATGAATATGTATGTATAAATATTATTTTTAGGTTTCTCGTTTTATTTTGTAAAAAAAGTTAAGATTATAATGTTTGTAGACATTTTACACATAGAATACATTTTTATAATGCTTTTATTTTCATTTTAACCTAATGTATACATACAAGAAGGCGGCATTTAGTTCTTTTAAGTATCGTTCGGATGATTGGGGGAATGTATCAATATTTAATCCATATCGGATGAGTATTCCTCTACTTACGCGTTTTTCGACTTACACGAATTTTTCTGGAACGAATTAACCGCGTAAGTCGAGAACTTACTGTATATATATATATATATATATATATATATATATATATATATATATATATATATATATATATATATATATATATATATATATATATATATATATATATATATATATATATATATATATATATATATATATATATATATATATATATATATATAATATAATTTGCACTCACCAAATTTTTCGGCGTCCATTTTCTGCCTACAACTGTCACAGACACATTTATTTTCACCATTACACTTATACACAACACCATAGCACTATTTATATTTATTTTTATTATATACACTTTTTTTTTATTAACACTATTCACATTTTTTGATACGTATAAAAACACTCGTCAATATGAAGAAGAATTTCACTACTTTCCTTATTCTACGTGCAGAAAAAACACGACATTTTATTCTCACGTATTTCTATTCACTTTTTATTTCTATTGTCTGATGATTTTTAGCTTATCCGAAAGCCTTTCTAGTGGATCGACAGCACTGGCACGGCAAGATGTAGTAGAAACCGGTGAAATGGTTTCAACATTGATAGATTTCACTGAATTCAGCTTCCATCGTTTAGTCTTACTCAAAAGAAAATCTCTGAATTTAATTTTGCTGTTAGGATTTAGATATTGATAGACACGAAACAAATTAAACAATGCGCATCGAAAAAAATGAAAAAACTACTTTTGTTTTATCAATTCCATTGTTTTTTTTTAAATATTCGGTAACTAGGTCAACGCTTTTCATATATTTATTATATATAGTCTATTATACATTGAGGCTTAAATATTGTAAGGTTTGCTTTTTCCGTGTCATCTGGCTGTTATGAAAAATAAATATCATTTGAAATTTTGTTTTCCAAATTTGGGTATAAGCATTTCACCTTTTCTGGCATGATTCATCTGTAGGGTCCTTAATTAAATATTTTTGCGGGATTCTGCCGGACCTCTATTATTCTGAATAGTTAAACAAAGTTCTGTTTTCCGTAAAAATATTTTTTTTGCGAGTAAAACGCTATTATAAGAAGTATCAGCATAAACACGGTGCCACTTGTCCAGATATCGATTTAGTACTTTCATCGCCGTGTGAATCTTCCTGCATTACCAGTATATACTTTGAAATTACAAATAAAACCCGTACACGACTCTATTTTAATATTTCATATTTTATTATTTTTATAGGACTGAATATCCGAAAAATGAGTCTACCTAACAATGGAATCATTCCCTCATCCGGGGAAAGCTTTTTTCTTTGGCTTGTAAACATTATTGAATTTGCTTAAAAAGTAATCAAAAATTGGTTTCACTTTTCTTATCTCTCTCAAAAAGCAGTTTTGAAGTGATTCCCATAAACGATAAAAGCTGTTTAGCAATTTAGTTCCAAGAAAGGTTTTATAAAAAATATTGTATAATTCATAAGTGTAATTTTAAAAGATTCAATTCTACTTGTGAAAATTACTACAAATCCATGATATAATTTTTGTTCCACACACAAATCTATATAAATTCTTATCAATGGGGCGATATTACCATAATTGAAGATCCTATCAAGCAATCTGAGGAAGCTCTAGTGATAAGAATGAGTTGCAAAGAAATACAATAAACAAGATCTGTGAGAAAGAATAAATACAATAATGTTATTATTGTATTTCTTTTAGTCTAATGGCGTATTATACAATTTATGGAATTGAGAATACATCAATACGTTTTAGTTTAACTTGAAAGCTTTGCTCTCTCATGAAATACTCCGTATTTATATTATGTGCAGTTCGTGAGTTTCTCTGTTTATTGGGTGTTCGTAAGCTCGTTTGCGCATTGTATTCAGAAACTTGTATTTTAAAACCGCAGAAAGGACATAAATCAGAGAGTGTTTTATTTTGAGAGCAAAGCGATTTTCAATAGGATGTCGGCAAATAGAACTTGGAGCTAGGAAGGGCGTGGCCACTTTGCGAAGCCGACAAAACCTTGGCGCCGGTTTATATTGACCATGGATATACGATAATATAGTATTAATTGTATACGTGTATATTTATATATGTATCATATATTAAAAAGAGACAGGAGTCTGTTAGCGAATACATTTACTACCCAAAATTCATTTAAACGGACATAATAAAACCACAATTATCTTGAAACTCCCTTTGGTCATTCCGAGTAACTAATATTTATAATGGTAATAATAAGTCATAGAGCTGAGATAGTGAGCAACCCGCAATTAAATAGTAATTTTCATGAATAACAAAGTGAACGGTTTGCGTGATGATTTAATTGATGTAAATAATAAAATATAACGATGAATATTTATTTACGGTCGAAATGCTTTAACCACCCTGTAAATTCGGTCATCTGATATGCCAATAAGATTAATAAATGGTATGTAAGGTAATGTAAGACTAGCAAAATATACTTTTTAGGTTAATATTTCAGTGTTATTTAAAAAAATAAAATATTATCTTAATATCCACAATCTTTATAACAAGTATAATATAATTTAATTTTAAGCACAATTTTTTTTAATTACTAATTTGGAGGTGGAAGAAAAAACTACACAGTTAACTAATTAAATTTTCTAATTTAAAGCTTAATTCGTTTTAAATTTCTACACAGTAAACTTAGTTAGTATTGGTAGTAATACTATGCTAATAATACATTAACATTAAACATAAAATATCTGAAATGAAACGCTGTTGCTTGTATTAATTACAATTAAAACATATGGGATTTACGTAACAACATCAAAAATGTTCCGGCAGATGAAAATTTAGCTAAAACCATTGTTTATGGTGAAGCACTGATGCATACCTACACATGAAAAGCTAATTACAAAGACTATTTTTTCGATAAAAATATTGTTTTAAATTAACAACATCAACAATGTTTCGGCAGATGAAAATAATTTAGCTAAAACAATTGTTTATGGTGAAGCACTGATGCATACATACACAAGAAAAGCTTATTACAAAGGCTATATTTTCGATAAAAACATTGTTTTAAATTTTCTGCAATCTAACATCTATTTAATATATCTAAGTCAAATTGTGAATTCGATAGTCACTTTAAAAACACCATATATTTAGATACATAAATTAATAATATTTTGTCTCGACTTGTTTTCTTATTATAACTTTAATACTATAAGTTGATGCGATTATCCCTAATTGACCCAGTTTTGCGATCATGGAAGCGTAAAGTTTCTATTCACTAGGGAACAAATCCGCTACCGCAATTTTCCGCGACAAATTCGCATCTCGCGCGCTATCTAAACAACGCTACTATTGCTGGTGGTGGCTTATGACAATTTGACTTTTCTAGCACACGCTGTATGGGTGTTATGTTTCTATTATATTACAAGTTAAATATCGGCAATGAGCCAAGGGGTCCATTGATAAGAAATCCTATGGGTTTAAACTATAAATTGTGAGTTTAATTAAATCCCAGCGTCCATATTTTTTGTTATTACTTTTATAGTCTATAGTCGTTTTGTATCTTTTCATTATTATTAGTTCAAAGTTATTCAAAATTTCAAATCATGTTGTTTAAGTTTAGTTGATTTATTAATACTTCTTGTAGTGAAATTTTGTGTCAACAATAAGCATAGTTTTCTCCTTTATTTAAGATTGTATATTATTTAAATTCCTTATTCAAAAATAAATTTATTTTATATTTGTAAGTAAGAAACTTTCATTCTTTAAAGTAAAAAAGGAGCGGCATTTAGAGCTTGTTGTACACAAATGTAATAAACAGTTAAGTTTTACGACTTCTGCTAAAGTCGCACCTTTTGTTTTCACCTGTGAATGATTGCACCGAGAATGAGATTACGGCTAAATTCCTTGTTGATTGTTGTAAATCAACAGAGTCGCAAACATAATGCCGACTTTGTATAAGAATCTATACATTATAAAAATATATAGAATTTAATGTATGTCTTCCTGACAAGGAGGCTATTCTCTGAAAATAAACATATTTTTAACTCTTTTCCTGCTTTATTTAATAAAATTAAATTAAGACTATAGTAAAAGGTTGTCTCAATGCGTCACGATGGTAAAAAACAATAAAATGTGTTATTGCAAAAACAAGATACATTAAAAGTAATAAAATTTAATTAGCATATCCTCATGCACAACCAATGCCAGAACCGGATAGCGAGTCGGCTAGTGCGGACGACTGGCTTTAACGGGTATCAGAAGAGGAAGCGATCGAAGACGTCCCGGAACCCAAAACTGGAATTCCTCGAGAATAGTTTGATTGTCGACAGCACCCTTCAGTAGTTTAAAGAAATGCTTAGCGGGATACAAGTACAGATAATACCCAAATATTATTTTATAAAAATTCCTCAAGAATCATTTCTGAACTTTTTTGATTAAAAAAGAGTATTTGATTATTCGGGATTACAAAAATATAGATTTCGTTTTAGGTATGCTGCGATTTAAATTGTCACACGAATAATTAACGGATAACTAAGACCTTTTCCGACCGTGTGTTGTTTTATAGTATTACATATTCAATTCATATTAGGATATTTTTTGTAATATAGTGATTAAATATAATGCAATAAATAAAAAACAATGATAAATGTGAGATGTAAAAAAATCACAAGTTTATAAAAGTGAGACGTAAATAATAAAAAAAATATAATAAAATATCGAGAACCGCTGTATTTAATTTATCTATAAATATAATATAGTGACTAAATATAATGCAATATATAAAAAATAATGATAAATGTGAGATGTAAATAAAATAATCATAAATTGATAAAAGTGAAACATAAATAAAAACTTACAATAAAATATTGAAAACGACTAAAATTATTATAATTATAAGTTGAGATAAGTGAAAAATATAGTACAACTACTGTATTTGCCTTATTAATAAATAAAATATAGTGATTAAATATATTACAATAAATAAAAATCATGATAAATGTGCAATGTAAATAAAATAATCACCTGTTGATAAAAGTGAGATATAAATAAAAAATACTATGATAAAATGAGCCACTGAATTTGCTTTATCAATAAATATAATATAATAAATAGATATACCACAAAAATAAATTTAATAATATAAATAAATATAGTATAATAAATAAATAAAATACTATATATTTGAAAAAAATCTGCAAAACGAATTTAAAAAAACAAGTTAAAATAATAAATATGCTGAGAAATAACTCACTTATGAAAGGGCTAAGGCAAAAACTCAATTTTTTTTTATAATTTGTCCAAACACATCTCATTGCTTTTACACTGTAGAATATTCCAACCAGATGCACCGTTAACGCTGAGGTCGTTTAAACGACCATTTAAAACTTATGAAAAATAAATGACAACTTATTTAGGACAATTATTACTACAGTTGTAATTATTTTAAATTAAAGATTTCACAGACCATTTTTTCCGTAAAAATTTGTGATAGACAATGCGTCTATCTGCGTAAAAACCGATATTGTCATCTACCCCATTACCGAACTTCGAGAGTCTAACTTTAAGGCATAGACATATTTCGTTAGTTGAATAATTAAATGATGCAATTAACCCACCAACATCTGCATCTGTGATATGCAGAGCTGTCTCGAGTATAAAAAATATGATACTTTGTTACATCCAGAAACGATCAAATAATTCAAGATGAGAAGGTCAGAGACGATCAGAGATGAGTTCAAAGCGACATACGACATTCGCGACAGCAGAGGCATCCGAGGCAAACCGAGAGAGACCCGTATTGACACGAAAGATATCAGCGGATCGTTCAGAAGACATCACGACGACAATCCCAGCTTTTCCACCAGCACTCTGTATACGAAATGAAACTTGACACTCTACGTTGGTGAATTGTACTTAATAAAAATAAACTGTTATTAGCTTTACCAGCGTCTATTTTAGCTGCAAAGTCACACCTTTTCGGTTTCAAAACTCTAAAATGGCTTAAATGCTGTATAAGATATTACAATATACTGTTTGATGGACAGGATTAACTTAATATGATACGTGGCATCTATAATTTTATTTAAGTTACTTAGGGAAGATATACACAAAAATAAAATAAAAGCTATATAATGTACTTTAAAAATAGCTCAGTAAAATGTTTGAAGTGCGAACAATTTCTTAAATTAAACATCAAACAAGTTGCTATTCAAGGGCAGTAAAATATATAATATCGTTACAATAAAACACCCCCATAATTGACAAAAATAAAACTCAACAATTTGACGTTTGAGCTCGAGCGCTCCCCGCATTCGTAAAGCGATTGCAATTCCACTCCGAGAGCATGTCTTGCAATTTCCTTAACTCTAAAACCCGAACGGGTGAAGCCGTCAATTTTATTAGCTCTAAAACGAACCTTATCTTTCGTTTACTTGCCCATATAACATAAAATTAATTTCGCTTTACGATTTTTAATCATAATTAATATACACTTGGGAGAGATTCGTTTAACAACACGTCACTGAAAAAGTTAACACGTCGATATTAATACATTGCTTTTAAGGAAGACTTTTAACCTTTTAATATTAATAAATTATTATATACAATATGTTTCGTAAATTAAAATTTACTTATGAATTAATTTACGGTAGAGCAATTTGCATAAAATAGTGTTCAAATCTTTTTTTAAAGATAAAGACTAGGTGTATCTAAAGTCTGACAATAAAATTAACTGTCGTCAGTATAAACGTTTTATGGCAAAACTACATAAGATATAAAAGAAGCGTAAAAAATGTAAAATATGAGGGTTTTGATTAAGAATATACTTAGATGATTTTCAGTAATGTACATACATATGTATAATAAATATGTCATTCGGTATGAAAAGTGCTAGCGCCGCAACGGTTGATATATAATAATAAAATATTACTTTGCTAGTAACATATTATAAACTTAAACTAACTAAAATTAAGCTAAACCTTATTTTTTGAAATCTAAATAACAGTTCATAAGTAAAACGTACAAAAAGAACAGAAAAGTTTATAAGTAAAATACTCTATGACTTTCATAATATTTATAAAGTATAACACATAAAAAATCATTGACTTTTTATGTGTTATACTTTATAAATATTATGTGGTATTATATAATACAATATAAACAACACTTACAAATATGCGCATATTATATAATAAAATAGTCTTTGGATCACCTTGTATTTTTAAAAGTTACTTGAATTGAAGGTTTGTATATATATATAATCTATTTTTGTAAATGATTAATGCGTGTTTGTTGTTTGTGCGCATTATTAAGGTTTGTACTTTGAACCAAATTGAATGATCAATATTCAATTGCGAATTTCGTTCTACATCAATGGAAAGAGTCTAGCACTTTTGAGAAGTTTGCGAATTGAATCTTTCTTTCCTCTCGCGTACTTAATGGGACTCTGATTAAACTCGAAGCCGGTATCTAATTAAGCGGGTCACCCTCCCTTTGTTTATTATATCCGACGGCCCCCGTGAATTAAACAAGTTCCGTGTCCCGCTTTTTTTTTAATTTAAATCCATCTCGATTGCCCAAACCCATTCCCCGGCGAAAAGTAATAAAATTTGCGAACGCCGTAGACAAAGTTTCAGATGTTTTCCCGATTCTTTTCGTCTCCGGAAATCTTTTACGTTTTTCTATTCGCAAGCTTCCAGACATCCGAACACCGGAGACACGACGAGTCCTTGGATGCTTTTTCTTTAGGACTTTATTTAAGTTCCAATGTACTATTATTACTATATAAATCGATGGTTCAACTTTTTGCTCTGCGATTTTTTATGGCCCAATATATATTTTTTTTCAAAAACTTTTTGTTAAAATATAGTTTCTTAATTTTGGGATTTTTACTAAAAGACGAACAATTTAAAAAAAATAAAAATCATGAATAATTTTATTTCAATATAACAACAAACCTGATAACTGCAAAAGAAAAAAACTAAGAAACTGTTATACAAAGCAATACAAAGTTCACCAAAACGGTGACAACTTCTCTCGATGCCGGAATTCAAGTAGACGTCGTGTATACAGATTTTGAGAAAGCCTTTGACAAAGTTTGTCATACGTTATTATTAAAAAAATTGTCGAACCTCGGTTGCTCAGATAATTTAACTCGGTTATTTTCGAGTTATTTAAGCAATCGTAGACAGTTTGTAACCTATGGTGGCCGATTGTCAAAGGAATATTTTACCCCTTCGGGGGTTCCTCAAGGATCCAATCTGGGACCTTTGCTTTTTGTGTTATTTATTAATGACATAAATACAGCAATTAAAAATTCAAGTTTTCTTCTGTACGCAGATGATTTAAAATTATATAAATGCATTCGATCTGTTGCGGACTCCTTCTCTCTTTACAAAGTGATTTAGACTCTCTGTGGAGATGGGCTTCCGTTAACCGTCTGCCCTTTAGTGTCGGAAAGTGCCATACTGTGTCATTTTCTCGATCCCGTTCGCCATCAGCTTATTTCTACCATCTCGGTGGTAACATTTTGACTAGAGAAACTTCCATTAAAGATCTCGGAATCACTTTCGAGAGCAAATGGAGGTTCTCTCTACACATACACGACGTCTGTGATAAATCTTCCAAGATGCTCGGCTTTGTTATGAGGAATGCCTTTCACTTTGACGATCCGTCAGTTATTCGCATCCTCTATGACACCTTAGTTCGTAGCATTCTTGAATCGGGATATATAATTTGGAATCCCCGAATAGCCAAATATTCCCTTTTAGTGGAAAAAATTCAAAAAAGGTATTTAAGATACCTTTACAAAATGACATTTGGTTATTATCCGTACTTATATCCCAGCGCCTTTCTTTTAGGGGCGTTGGGATATGATTCGCTGAATTCTCGCAGAAAGCTGTATGTCGCTAAGCATTTTTTCAAACTACTAAAAGGTGCTGTCGACAATCCAGCTATTCTCGAGGAATTCCAGTTTTGGGTTCCGGAACATTTTCGAGAATCACGATCGAGACCTCTTTTGATGGCAGTTAGGGCTAGGACATCCGCACTTGCCGACTCGCCTATAGCTGTGGCCATACGGCTCCTTAATACGCTTGCATTACATATTGACCTGTTTAATGTTAGCTACAAGGAGCTGATCCGGTTTGTCTCATTTAATTTTGATATTTTATAATTTTTTGTTATGTTTATTATTTTTAAGTATTGTTCTATTTATGTATATATACGTTTTTTTTTGTTTTATAAATTTAAAATTTGTTTTCGACCATCGTGGCGCATTGGGGTAACCTGTTAGGCCACGATGGTCTTAATTTAATCTAAAAAAAATAAAAAAAATAAAATAAAATAAGCATTAAATGTTTTAATTTAAAGCAACGTAAAAGTTAAAACAAATCCTAAGTGACATAAAGAATCAATCAATTCAAGACTATTTAAAAAAAAACCTGCAACCCAAGCATAAGTTTTCTATGCATATTGGAATATTTTTGACTTCTGACTGACACATTGACACAAATCCAATATGTGTTCAATGTCTTCAGAATCAACCGCGTTCCGTTACATAGTTTTTGTAGTTTAAATTTCCTCCATAGAACACTGAGGCAGAATAGTCCTATGTGAATGTTTGTTAAAACTGTGTTTTTCACAGAGAAGGACAATTGGAGGTTTAGTCATTATATATCACTAATATTTTAAATTTGTTTAAAGCCTGATCAATTTCACGGTACATTTTTTGTTCTATCACCTCGCCGCAAAACTCTCGACGCTCTTTAACTATTCACGACGACCAGCGCTTATTTTTTGCGCGCATGTCCGCTGGAAATTTATGAGGCTGCTTTTGCAGTGCAAAAAATCCATTAAAGTTAAGTTAGCACAGAGGGCGTTGCATGGGCCGAGAGATATCCATCTCTGGCGCTCACCTCGCACCGTGTAATTATCGTGGTGCTCCTTTGAGCCCCGGCGCCCGACTACCCTACCCCATTGCATCCCCATTATCTTAGGCCCATTCACCCATAGTTGCCGCCTCTTTCTGGGGCCTTTTCATACCCCGAGCGTCCAAGACTGTGCCGCGCTGGGTCAACCCTCTGGGAACAATGTCGGCTTTATTGACCCATTGTCTGGTTTTCGTCACGGGCTCGTAACTATTTCTTCACGCATAAATCGATGACACCAGGTGAACGCAGACGACAAAAGTGGTATATAATATTGTTTATGTGAGATGCGGGACAATGTGACGGAGCATTAAATATCATTCAAGCGGTGATGTTACAGCCCTCTTTGACAATATGCAAGAATTGTGGCCATTTTCAATGGATTTGTTAAGTTTAGTTATCTATAGAGTATTCAATGATATGTATGATTTTTCATGAGCTGATAGAACTATATCCGACGGTTTCCAAATTTCTCACAATTTATTTTAAAACCAGATATTTGGACATAGATATTTAGTAAGAGTACAAACTTTCTAATTAACTATGTACAGATTAGAATGACAATTTAAATTAACAATAGTATAATTAAAAAGTAAAATTTGATTTTTAAGTAACGTGAATAATTTTATTTACGAAAAGTTGCAGTTTATCATTAAAATACTATGAAAATCGCACTGTGCAGCAAAACGGCCTTATTTTTTTTATTTATTTAAAATTTAATAATATTATTTACATAAACCTGCGGGGCGTAAATAATAATAAATATTTTCCTTTCAATATATACATTTAAGCTAATTAATATTTAAACAGGCTTTAAATTAATTATGTAAAAAAATGTTTGTGTATAAATGAATGCTTACATTATAATTTTATTTTTTTCAACTATTAAGCTACATCTAAATATTTTGGCTAAGTCAGATTAAATAAATAAATAAAATCATTTTAATCCTGATTGCTCATTCCGCGAATTCACAGATGCAAATTTATTCATTAGACGTTTGTCTTATTGTATACCAGCAGTGTGTATATTATTTTAATAACTACGATTCTACCCCTTACTCTCCAGCTAGTATTATAGAATTAATTAGTCTGCGGATTTAGCAATTCATTAGTATGAAGGTTTCGCGTCGAACAGTATGCGGGTTGTAGTGGTGAGCTTCATTATAAGAATTTGAGAAGCTGAGTAAGACGTTTACTATCATAGGTGACCGCATCTAAATGTTAATCCATCAAGCTAAACACCGAAATTACACCATGGGGTGTAATTTATGACTTTGTAACAACCCAAAAACATGTTATGTACACAACGCAAATAATTAGGTCACGCATTTAATTACAATATACATTTAAAACGCGTATATCAGAGACCACTAAAGCATATCTCACTTGGGTACTCTGAATTAAAGCGTTGTGAAGACATGAGTTAGAATTTTAATATAATTATATGTACAAGCCTTGAGACTGCTGTAGTTGCGTTTAAAACGTAAAGATATCGTCTTATACAACCAAAAGAAATTATATTAAATAATGTACTATTATACTAAAAAAATATAATAATCTCATAAATAAAATTCGTGTTTTGTACAAACATATGTTATTAAATGATTCAATAACGATCTATATAAAATTTAATAGAATGTACGTAAAATAACTTACGGTTATTTTAATAATTAGATTCACCAGAATTTTTTTATTATATTAAAGATAGGTCATGATGAAATATATGTATTAAAATATCATGAAACGTGGCAGCCCGGAATACCATGGTATACTGTCTCAAGATATGACTGAGATGAATTGGGGTGTATGGGGGTTGGGACCGTGTGTTGGGGTGGGCTTGGTCACGGGTTGAATATTCGACCGCTAGAATCCCTAGGAAGCTATTAATTTAGTTAAATGCATTTCTGATCGCATACGGTTTCAATATGTGTTTGATTAAGACACAGGGGCGGATAAATGAAATTGCTTTGTGTTGATAATAATTTGATATTAGGGGGTAATATATATTTGGTAAAATTCGATTTGAAGTGAATGTCATTATGATGTACATGATTCTTATTATTTTTCTTGTCATTACATCTCAGGAAAAGATTCTCTATTCGGTCCAGTTATTGGCTAGTTGTCCCCAATCGCCAACTGACTTTGCAACATAGTCTGTCCACTTTTTTCCTGGTCTGCCTCTTAGTTTCTAGTAACAGTTTTCGTTTATCCTTTCGAGGTGACCGGCCTATCCGTAGTCTTTGGAACATACAATATTCAGTGATGGTTTCTTAATTAATGTTTTCATCTAATTCTGAATTTATTTTTATTCCGTCTCTACTTCAAGTCCAAATATTTTCTTCAAGATTTTTTGTTCGAAACTGCCACTCTTCTACCACGGACAGACGTCATACCTCGCATCCATGTGTGATAACTGGTTTTATAATAGATTTATATAGCTGAAGTTTGGATTATTTTCACAGTATAGACCTCACTAGGTGTTTTCTAAAATAATGTAAGTAAATATGAGCTAGCAAACGAGACTTAATTTGTTTTTATTCTTGTCCGCTATTCTGGTTCTAATTTCGTTGATTTTTAGACTAAAAACTTCTGCTTCTTATTCATATTGTAAATTAGGGATATTCAACACAATCCTGATATTAAGTTTTGCAGGTTTTCGCCTTCAGCACTAGAGTAAATATTACGGTGGAATTTTTTAGCCAACATTTTTAAATTTCTCAAAGATTTGCATTACATTATCAGTCTTACGCATTTTAATGGAATTCCCAATACCTACAGACATTACACCATTTTGCTCTATTCAAGCTATCGAACGCTAGATTAAAGTCTATGTAAAGTTGTATATTATATTTTATTATGCTAAATACGATAGAATAATATAGATTTATTTAAAAACCACTGATGAACTGCAAAAGTGTCTTATATACATCTTTCAAAGTTAAAAAAACAATTAATCTATACCAAAAAGGATATTTTAAATAATGTCAATTCACGTGTACTACAAAATTTGTGAGCTACCTTTGAAATTATTTGGTGAGCTAGCTAGTTATTTTCGTAAGGACAGGATTTTAAGAAATGATGGTGCTAACTTGCTAAGGTTAAAAATATTTATATGTAGATTTACGATAATTTGCTGTACCAATATATTTGTATAAAAATAATCGTTTTTTGATTGGAACTTGCTATTTTATTTAATAAATTTGTATTCGTTTTATAAACTTATTTGGTTACACGTCAAAATTTATTTTTCAAAACCTTTAATTAAGCTAAATAAAACGTCATGTTTTATTTGATTTTGCTATTTATGAAGCCGCGTAGCAATAAATTAAACTTTATTTATCATCCGTTAAAGACGAACTGATATAGAAGTTGGATTTCGAACTACATATTTAATGATCGTTTGCACTTACGACGAGAAATACTCTTTTCAGTCTCGTTCTTTCATTTAGGTAGTGGAATATGTCGAGGGAGTGCTAAATAACGAATATTTAATTAAGATGAAAGCACTCTAAAGAGAAAAAACGAAATAATGAATAAGTACAAATGAAGCTCACTGTCAAGGGGTTTGCTAGTGTGTTTTCAAGAGTAGATGTAGATATATAAGAACTAGGAAGATGAGTTCAAATGCTGAGTAATTTATATATAACGAATAAAATAAGCTTATAAATTAGATTCTTTAGCTACATCCAAGACATCTACATCCATTTCTTTACCATTATTTATTTTACTCCATACAGATCAAAACCATCACTACCACCATTTCACTAACTTAAACCACTACTAAACTTTGAAGGATTTGCTCTTTGAAATATACATTTACATTGTACTTATTTATTATTTATCAATTAACAAGATAATGAAAGAAAAAAAGCTAAGCAATTATTTAGTTGTATTCTTAAATTATTTAAATTCAGTTTTAATCATTTTAAATAATATTAGTGCAAACTAATCCAATGTTAGTTTTCATACTATGTTATTAATACTTATTAATTTACTATTTAATTTTAACGCAACAGCACCAAAAATATTCTGGCAGATAAAAATAATTTAGCTGAAGCTTCGTTTATAGTCAAAGCTAATTACATGTCTATAGTTCCGATAAAAAATTGCAATCTAAGATATATATAATTTATTAAAGCCAAATTGGGAAAACAACAACGATTTCGAACATAGCCACTTTAGAAACAGCATATAATAGTTTCCCTAATCCATACCATTCCTGACCTCAATTTCTTTTATTTAAACCACTACCAGACTTTTTCTTATTTTGATTTTATATTCAGTAATAAATAAGAGATGTACATTGAAACAAAGTTTTGAAGTTAGAGTTTTTTTAAGGCATTTTCTTTATTTATAATAAGTAAAGTATAAGATGCTTGCTTATCAACCAAATTGTAAGCACGGTACTTGGTCATTAAGTATCTATTAAGTTAAAAATATAAAAATAAATGTTTTCACATTTCGAAGCCTTTGTTAGTGTTTTCACAATTATTTATTCGAGACAGCACTGTTGAATCTGGAAATGTCCCGCTTAATCTAGTATGTCCGATCATTTTACTTTAAAGTCGATACTACGATGGATACTATAGCCACTAGAGAAATATAAATTTAAGATACACGCCAACAAAATCAGCGCCTTCAAAACTTTCTAATTTATTTTCTTGCCGATTAAATCGCGCTTGTTTATAGCGAATTGATTAACACCCCGTCGTCGGTGTTTGTTCACTTATTTTTTGCGCTGCATTCTTCTACTGTCCCTGAACGAAAGTGTCGAACTCTTTAAAGTGAAACTCCCCCGAAAGTAATTTAAAAGACATAAAAGTTTAACAATAGCGAGGGGTCCCGCGGTGGCTCTCCTTATTTTTCTTCCGCCTGCCCCACGTCGGATAAATAATTCAGCACGTTATTATGAATTGTGATGGCCGACGCCGGCAATGTAGGACAAATGGTTAATGCATGCCGGGAAAACGATAAAATGTAGATACGGCACTAAAGTCACTTCACTCTGCTCATCCACTACACCGTAAATCATGTGAGTAATGCGTGAGCTTTCCCGACGCCCTATGGTTTTCATCGGACGTCGGACGAAACTATTTGTATCTAAACCTCTTATATTTTTATTATGATATATTTTCTTTAATTTAATCAGCGTATATCAACACTGAGAATCAGCTGAACTGATTATGATGCAGCTATATTTTCTATATTGTATCTACATATTAGTAATATGATGCAATATATATATTCTGAATAAAGATTTTAATTCGAGTAGAAAATTTTAAGCACATTTTTATTATTCTTTATTTAAATATATTAAAAAAATATTAATTTTAGAATATATGTTGCAATCTAATAATATTTAAGTAATACTAAGCATTGTGGTATTTATAGAGCTTCTCTGTAGAATAAATATTTTGGCATCTGTATGATCAGTAAAAATTACGTGTGATCTTCTAAATAAACCTGCGCATAACGGTCTATGTTTAAACACTGATTCAATACATAGATTAAGAAATACACATAATGTACATATGTTCTAAAAAGAGCTTGAACTAGCAATTGGTTCTAAAAATAAATAACCTAAATGAATATTTAAATTTAATTAAAATACTGTTTCAAACTCATTGATTGCTCATCACTTGAATCAAAGTGAATCGTTAAACTTTTTGAAAAATTATCCAAAACCATCATATAGCCGTAAACCATCGTCGCGCCGCTGACATCAAAAATCAGTTTGCAAACTTAACCACCGCATCAAAAAACTGAACACGCCACGAACCGAAAACGCGAGCACGCTCTATGAAAAATCAATTTTCGACCGTGTCAAAAACTTTTTATACCGCCATACAACCAACCCCATGCCGGCTTTGATGTGCAATTTTCGCTCGACGTCGAAAAACTTTTTACACCGACGCAAGAGTCAAAAACGCATCAGCCCAAAACAAACATAGTCTAGTCAAACTATTATAGGTTTAACAATTAAAGTTATTGAAAGCCGACTAATATGTGACAATTGTGGACATTCAATTCAATTAATTATTTATATTATTTTTTATTATAAATCTGACCACCATGTCTTGACATGTTTCCCCAATATGTCACTATGGCGATTATATAAACAATATTTATATGATAAGTAATAAAAAAACATGTGCACCACTAAAATTAATCACGCATTTCTGTGTTTAGCGAACGCGTATATGGATCGTGCAAGAGGAGCGTTCTCAAGCGGTGATGTCCTTGCCGCAAAGAATAAGAATAAAGGGTGTGATCGTGACTCTCTACGGCTCTCGTAAAGTTGCCGAGCAATTTCGACATCGCCCCTTAGTATATTTAAAAATATCTTAGTTAAGTAAATGCCACGCCGAAAATAATAAATGCTATAAGCTATCAGGCAGATATATTATAAAACAATATGGCTGTTTTTTTAATATAATGAAGATTTTAATATACATATATTATATATCCTATGTAACATGTAGGTTAAAAAAATTTAGCTCGCAGTTTCAAAGCGAAGTACCATATTATTTTTTCGTCCTGCGGCGTAAAGAAAACAAATCTGTTAGTTTTGAATGTGATATTTATATAGACTGTAACTAGTAAGTATATATAATACAAGAAAAAATTCAACAAGATGGCATTTTTTATTTAAAATTAAAATATTAAATAACAATATAGTGAAAAGTATATTCCAAAATATATTTCTAAATATTCATTAAATAAGAAATGATTTTGCATATCATTTACCATTACACATTGCACTTAATATGTCAATCGTAGTTTTTTGCTATTTTTTTAAGACAAGTAATAGTATTTAATCTGCTTAATTCAAACAGATAGTTAAAAAAGGTATTCCTTAACCTTTAGGACTTCAATAACAGCTTCATAAATTTATATTTTAATAAAATTGATAACGATAAAATATTTTATAAAGATAATAACGAGTATTAAATGTTTTATTTTGACTTTTTCAAATATTTTACTGTCAAAAAAAATTGAGAATACAAAGATCAACGATTTGAGTGGTATTATATTATTAAGTCTGGCAGGGATTCATTCGCTGACTTAATAAAACATGAGTTAATGATTTTATATAAATTATTTTTAAGACCCAAGCTTGATAAATAATCGTTAGTTGGCCTTTAATATTCCCAAGCAATAAAAATTTGCCTATAAATATATTAGTGTCACAAATGTAAAAACAATTACAGTTTAAATTTATTAATTACACTGAAAGCAAAACTCTCAAAGGTTTTATTCGAACCAAACTGCAGTAAATATATAAAATAGTTTTGTTTTAATCTCATAACTTTGTTAATCGCTCTTCTAAATTATTAGGCTAACCTTAATAATATGGTTTGAGATAACATTTATGGTATTTTTTATGCATTGCCAGAGAAAATATTTTTTTTTTAAATTACGTTAAACTGAATGAAGCATCTTTAAAAATGTATGTACGTGGACTATGTGGGTGTTTTATGTCGGTGTGTATTTTTTAATGCAATTTTCTCTGGCAACACTAGATGTATGGGACTGCATTGAGAATGCACGCGAAAACTGTGGCCCGAACAATGAGTGTTGCTCGGAGGCCGAATGCAAAATAAATGAGTCCCGCGTAATAATAACACTGGTTCAAAAAAAGGTTAGAACGAAGTTGACAAATTTCGACCGAAGAGCAACAAGACACGGCGGCCGGAAAAGCGGAAAATTACTCCGAGAAAATTCGTAAATGAAATAGCCGGGTATATTCAGTGGCGAACAAGCAGAAAAATCTGCCTATGTATACGTCAACGGATCAATTTTGTGGCGAACGTGTGCGGACTGAGTAATATTAGTTCGAATGTCTGTTAAAAACTAAGTCGATTTTAATTGGTCAAAGGAAATCTAATGCTTATTTTGACAATACAAGTGTTTTGAAAAGTCAACGTATAAACTATGAAAAAATATATTCTAGACACTGTTTTTAAAATCATATGTCAAAGCAATATCTAGGCTTATATAATTTTGCTGACAACAATGTACTGGTTTTAATAATTTTATTTTATTTTTTCAAGTAAACATATTACAACTACAAGTTAGTGATGAATGACGTAAAGTATGTATAATATATACGAAGTCTAATTTTAATTAAATCCAATTTTGTATTAAAAAAAAATAATGATTAATAATGTTGGTACTTTAGATCCCGTGTTATTTGTCCTACCATCCTATTACCATGAGGTATCCACCCTATTTTAATATATGAATTACTTAGATAGCTAACATATTTTTATTACATGTTATATATCATATTTCTCAATATATAACTCGCCATAAATTTAATCTTACTTCTGACACCTTTCAATTATAACTACTGTATACTACAATGTAAAACGTCAGTTTTCTGCAACAACATCGCTGACTTAAAGTGAGTATTCCGTATTATGTAAACGTTATAAATGTACTAACCGTTCGCCGGTTGCCCTAATGAGAATTCCTTAACGATAACTGACACTGACAATATTGGAGTCGGTGTACAAAATAAATGGCTGCCGATCGTTGCAATATGCATTTCATGCATCATCGTCTTATATGACTTTATTAAAAAAGCTCCGATGATTTATGTTGCGGAGTAACCGTGATGAGGAATGTGGAACATTATTTGTGCTCACCCGGTGCCGGTGGCTTAATGCGGGCCATCTCCAGCCGCTTCAAACTACACCCTCATCATTTCTTGTTTATAGGGTGTTTACAGTGTCTGACATTATATTGCCCGATTAATCAAAACGGAATGGCTTTACTTGCTGTACTGGCTGTGGCCGAATTGTGTACACGCTGAGGAGATCTTTGTGGGTAACGAGAGCCTTTGAGAACATTGACGACGATTATGCTTGCAATGTTAATGCAAGAAGTGCTGAAATATGCTTTCTATTTTTGCCATTTCCTAATAATATTGAAATAATCTTACATTACTCAGCATAAAATAATGTAATCAAATAATAAATTGTTTTAAATAAATAATGATTAGAAAGGTTCTGTAAAATAAAATGATCCCAAAATTTCAGTACACAAAGAAAGATTGCTTGATTGAAACTAAAATAGTTTGAGTATATTTACGATGAAAATAAGAGCAGAGTAACATAGTTTAAGTATATTTACGATAAAAATAAGAGCAGGGTAACATAGCTTAAGTAAAATTATAGGTGTATTATTGCATTTTTTCATAAAATAGATTTATGTAAAATTTGTAAAAATAATAATATTAAGATTAATTTTAAGATTAAAGATAATATCGTAATTTCCCGTTCAAAAAACTTAAACCTTTTTAGACATTTTCGGATATTTTATGAAATAACTACTACTTTAAAAATATTTAAAGAAATTCATTTAACAAGCAATTTCATACTTGGTAAAAATTCTGCCATCCAAAATTTTTGCACCCGATTTAAAAAAAAAAACTGATTCATAAAAATTCCGATGTGTACCAATAAAGATACAACAAAATATATACTCTTGTATTAATGGCCAAAGCAAGATTGACTGTTAAATGTATATTGTTAAATTAAATTTTTTAAACGAGATTCATCTATGAATTATTAAATTCATATATATGTATTATATATGATGCATCAAACATTTATAGGTCTGTTATGTAACAACTATTATAATATATTTTATCTATAGCCGCAGTTTCTTAAGCTTTTAGCATAGAATAAGGTAGATGTTTACATACATACGTATAAAAAACGTGCAATACGATACAATGACTTGCAAATAAAATATTGATAAATGAATGTTTAAGACAATAAATTAACGTGCAAGGAAGATCATTATCAAAATTATTTCTTGTAAAAATATATATAAAAAATATGTTATTTTTAATAATAAAATATATCGTAGTACTCATAAAATATGTTTATTTCAATTAATTAGTTTTTCATGTTTCATCCTATTATTTTTTATGTATTTATTTATTTGTATTATTTTTTTAAACTTTTTATGTCAATATCAACGTTGTTTTTTTTATCATTAAATGACTCAACAACATATTCTTGAATTAAAATCATATTATGTGATCGATTGTATTATTTTCTGCAGTTGCACGCAACAGTTGATTTATGACATTCATTTCCTTGGCAACAGATCGATCAGTGTTCATTTTTCGGTAACATTTGCCTTTTTGTTTGAACAAATGCGACTGACAAATGCCTAGGAGTTTCTTATTAAAGATTGAAAGTAGAAGAACGCATTAATAACTCGGCGGGGTGGATTGCTCTTATCGTGTCTGTTGGTTTTAAAAGAAAAAAATATTAGACTCAAAACAACTTTTTTTAACATAGAGATGATATTTTTTGTCGAAATCGATTCGAAACGCAGGTTTTGGCTTGATATATTTATAATATTATTACGCTATTATATCATTTTATAACAAACCTTAATTAACATATTTATTTTTTATCCTTTAATATTTATTATTTTTTCGCAATTATAGTTATTGTATTACATGCATACACAACACAGTAGTGTTAGACGTATTTAATACATTAATGTATATATTTTTTCATCAAACATAAAATTAATAATATCGAAATTAAATTTAATATCCATTTACATTTATATATTTTAAATAGTTGTCAAGCAAATATTTAATTTCTTTAGTGGAAGTCCAAAAAGATGGGAGGTCTTAAAAAACATTTAGCACGCTATTTCTTATATGATATTTCAAAAAAAAGATGGTCAGCAAGGCTAGAAGCTGTGAAACCAGTGACTCTAAATTTGAAATCTTTGCGATCTGCTTTGAATGAAATCGATTTAGGAAGTTCACATATTCCTGCTTTTAAAAAATAATCGTCAAAATTTGATTGTGTTCTTATTACATCAAACAAATATCATTATCGAATCTATATAGAAAAATATAAGATTGAGAACCTAATGAAAGATATAGAATAACTTAAGAAA
This sequence comes from Plectrocnemia conspersa, assembly GCF_051122295.1. NCBI lineage: Eukaryota > Metazoa > Arthropoda > Insecta > Trichoptera > Polycentropodidae > Plectrocnemia > Plectrocnemia conspersa. The sequence goes on from NW_028277176.1 coordinate 19,214,210, forward strand.
ACATGTCCATTCTTGATGAATGTAAAAAAATTGCAATCGAAAATAAAATTACTCAAAAATTTGAAACAAATCTTCGATTAAAATACCAAAATTCTGCTAAATAATATTTTCATTTAAGCGTTTCTAACAAAATTATCAATTCAATAGTAGATGGACTTTGATTTAAAGCGATATCTTTAATTTGCATTTTTTCAAGTTTTATGGTAATTTAATGAAATGGATTAAGAGAAACTGCTGAAGCGTGTTTACAAATCCAATTTTAAACTAAACACGAAGCCGACAGAATTACTTAAGGAAATTATCGACATGATATTCGTAAACATATTTCCCAATATAACGATGGTACTTCGAATTTGCTTAACCTTGCCTGTGATTGTAGCAGAAGGTTTTGAAAAAATTAGGAACTATCGACGATCGACAATATGTCAGGAACTATTAAATTGATTAGCATCACTTAGCATTAAATATCAGATATTCTGAAATAATCAGTGAATTTGCAAAGCTTTTGTAAAATTATTAAATATAATAATCCAATAAATAATAAATATTACACCATTGACTTTATTTTCTTGTCCACAATTTTATTTTAAATTTTTAAGCATTGAACTACTTTTTAGTATAATTCGATTGCCACCTTTATACGATCTGAAATATATATCATGAACACTTTAAGGTAACGGTAAGACATAAGATCTTGACCGTTATCCCAAGTAAACGTCTTAATCATTGTATCAGTATACCGACTGGCGTTACAATGACCGGGTCAAACTTAACCGAAGTTATAATTGAATCCCTAGCCGTCATGTAATACGCAGCAGTGGTGTATTTAAATTTGGCCATGGCCGTGTTTTAATAAGATGAATGTTGTGCGGCCTCGGGTGAAGGGTTCTGGGGACGGAATGATAACTCGGAGTTCGGCTGTGGCCAGACAAGGGCTTGATTGATTGCGTGAACTTTTGTACGGGCTGGAGTTCCCGCGGCGAGAGGATTGTTTCAATTTACTACACTCACACAGATCCCGACTATCTTTGGATGGATGAATAATATTGCATTTTGTAATCGTTCAGATATAAATTAATGAGGGAATGAGCTGACGTAAGAATCTATGATCAAGTAGACGTAGACTGAGAAGGGTTTAAATCGGTGTGGATGGGTATGGATAATCTCCAAAAGCGAGAGCACGTGTTTTGACGAGAACGACTACGCAAAGCCATTGCACGCTTGTTGAAAACTACTATTTAAAAATATGTTCTACTAGTAAATATATATAGTTGGACACATCCACAAAGTGCGTTTACACATTATAATAGAAACTGTCTAAATTGTTACTCCAGCAATAATTGAAAGGGGAAAATGTATTGTCTAGCTAGCATTATTTTCAAATAAAGTGTAGTTTTTAGCGGTATATATAAGGAGATGTGCCATTAAGTGACCCGTTAAAATATTTATAATTATTAACAAAATTATTTAGTCACAAGATCTCTCTTCCATTGTATTAAAAAGTAATGTGGGTAGCTTTACTTTTAAAAAGTGTTTTCGTTTGTTCAAAATGGTCGCTAACATTACCTTTAGGTGACGGGACGTGATGGATGGCAATTAGGCACAGATTGAGCCGCTGCAGTGGTATTTTATTTACAATAAAGTTACATGTTTATTTATAATAGAACGGAGGGCGGGCCAGCGCCAGCGTGCGAGCCTGACAGAGTTGCCAGGAGAAGAGTGTGTCCGTTATTGTATTATATTTTATCACCTTTTTTTAATTACGTACGACGTGAAATTTTTTTTATGTAGTAAAATATGTGTTGATTTCAAATATCTAATTAGTTCTGAGCCTGCATTTCTAATACCAAATTAAAAAGCAACAAGTATTTACATAAAAAATACATAAAATACCGAATATATTCGCTATTTTATGTATTTTTCTATTCACCAACCAAATATTTCTCCAAATATTCATAAAGTATTCGTTTATATTTGTAGTGAAATAATTTGAATTATTTTTTCCAAAAACACAAAAAACCGAGCAACTTGAGGATAACAATTTTGTTAAAACAGAAGTTGTAATTTTTTTCTTCAATTTACCACTTAATTATCTACAGCCAAATTGTGTCCATTTTTACCATGTAAAATTAAGGCATATCCATAAAAATTATTAGCCAACAAACAAAATAATTAAAAAAACTTTGGAATTGACAAAATGTTTTCGAGTTTTTATTTCTAAGTTAATATGAATATTTTATAATTTGTCTAAAGTATGGTAATTTTTTTTTTGAGTATATTGAGTCGCAGTTTTTCTTACAGTAGGTATTATTAAAAATAAACTTCGTACGGATTTGAGGTTTAAAATATTATTTTTAAAATTAAAATAAATAGTCTTGATAATATTTATGACATAGAATCAAATGTGTATGAACCTGTATTCAATATTTTTGGGTTCATCATAACAAATATATTTGGATATTTTATGAAAAAAAAATATATTTAGGCGCTCTAATAGTTATTACACATTAGTAGCAAACATCTTATATTTTTTATTATTTATTCTTAAACTTTTCGTAATTAAAAAAAATAGCATAGTCTATTATTTACCAGAAAACAAACTGTCAAAACTATATCTCTCTCAATAATAAAGAACATGCAATCGGTTCAACAAATTTCAGAGAAAAATAAATATTGTGAATCAGGTATCATAAATCTTAGCCGTCACAGTGTTGGAAAAGAAATCTAAATATTACAACAATATTGGATAGGTAATGATTTGCATAAAAAGTATTTTGATAGTTATATTGTACATGTACGTGATGTAAATATTTTTTGTCAAAAATTTATGATTTATTGCTGGAACGACATATTCCCATATTCCCATACGTCGGACACGATTTCAGTTTTAAAAAACCGTTTAAACTCCGATGTGAAGGGTGGTTTGATGATTGTGCACATTTTTACTTTTGGCTTTGCGCAGAATTGAAAATAATATGTCTAGAATTTTGCTTACGCAGCGCTGAACACCACGTTTAGTTTGCCGAACTGATTTTTTAGAAATAAGCTTCGAAAATCATATTTTATTATTAATAATAAATAAATACATATAGGGTTAACTTGAGTAATTTTCAAAAATATCAGATTGCAGCAAATTTAACCTAAAATATGTTATTATATCATATAATTAAGGAAATTCTGAAAAAATTGCACTATTATATTATTTAAAGTATAATACTAAATTGCTATGTTAAACTTCACATTTCTATGTTAATTTTTTTATGTCGGTTCCGACTTTTTCAATTGGAAACTCGAAGCGACACAATTCACTGAATTGTTCGTTCAAAACTGGTCGCTAGTACCATACTATGTTTTAATTTAAAAACGAGAAAAACTGCAAATTGGAATTGAACAATGAGCTGATGCTTAATAAAAATAAAACTAAGAGTACAAAAAATACACACACACTCTGGAAACTTCGGACTTCTACGATAGCAAGAACTATGTGCACGTATTGTGCTTTGTGAGTTTTGTGTCGGACTAATAAAAAGTTTCTGCTGCGGTTGAAGTTGTTTTGCCGAACTAATTTCCGCTTTGCAATAAATAATTATGTTTTCCGACGTACGAAAATGGAAAATCGCGAAAATTGGGCCTATTCATAAATTTAATATGAACTACATTCGTATGAGTAGTTTGAAGTCTACATGTGTGGGTCTTAACCAAACAATATTTCATTTATTATCAATAAAAGAATATGATTAAAATGTCTACCGCATTTTTGTTGATTTTCAACAAGGCATATAATAATGAAGAAAGGCTTTGGTTAATACACATAAGAATGTTTATTCTGATGATCTACATATGTTTAATGAAAAATACTGGTAGTAGCAAGCGCATATCATAGTAAATAAATAATTAGTTTGATCATCCCTGGACATTCACAGATATGTACATATGCGGTCCTTTGTCTTTCGTAAACCAAAAGGGACACGACAGCATCTCCCCATCGCCACTGTCATATCCTCACGACAAACGGCAAACGTTACCAGTTTTGCGGTCGAACCCTTTCCGCGTAAGGGTTATCGCCACATCCAGCATGTAGGCTGGGTGCCATTTATCAAAAGTCACTTTTTTCATTGACTCCCCGGGAATTTATGGGGGTCGTTCCGAGATTTAAACGTCCGAAACAAACCGCATCCGATTTACATGGTAATGAATCCACGGGGAACTCGACGGCAAGGCGTAAAACGCGGAATTGATATTAATGGTCGAACCCACGGTTTTATTCTGACAATTTAAAAACGATTACGTGAATGCGAGCAAGAGGTACGAGAGTTAAAATAGTGGGAAATCGTGTGCATACCGACGCCCCTGGCCAATTCGACGATCTTTGGTTAATAATTTACTCTATGGAAAGTAAATTATATAGATAGTTATTTTAAGTTAAGAATTACATCTTTGTACTTTAAATTGAATATAGAGATCAACACCTTAAGATAAAAAGATGGACATATTTTAAATTATAAGGTAGATAAGAAATCTATTTTTTTTTCTAGGAACAGGCTCGACGCCATACCATATATAAAAATTCAGCTTTCTAATATTATGCCTGATTTCAAGAAGATTTGTAATTAAAGTACCTAAAATCATCGAAGTCAAGAACTTTATTGATTTTTATTTATGTGCTTTGTCTCAAATAATTAATAAATAAATTATTATTTTCTTCTCTTTATTTTTATTTTGATTAAATAATTAAAAAGATTTTTTTCTCGGTCGCAGCAAAAGTTTGGGTCCCCTGGATTAGATAATAGCGCTATTGATTATATACAATATATTGTTAGCTTTACTGATACAAAAGATTTGACCTTATTTAAAGCAGTTGTGTCAATCTTCTAGTATATGATATTAACATGACCATCTTCTAAGTTATTTACCTTTAATTTAAATTTATTTTCTTACAGTGCCTTCAAAAAATAATTACAAAAACACAAGGATACATATATGGTACGCCAGACAAAATATATAAAAATATTTAATCTCAAGTATAAGATTAAGGCAGAAATATTTTGCATCACATAATAAAAAAAGTCAGAATAGAATTTGAAGAATGTTGGTTATCTCAATTACGCACAAAACAAATAAATGGCATTAAATCTATTTTTTAGCGCTAGTTTTTGGTAATAAAATAGTAATGCCACTTTTCTTTCACAATTCCTAACCACATATTTTACAAATACAAAGTGTTTTAAAACCTTGTTGTAATTGAGAGAAACACTAATAAAAAAGAGAATTAGTTATAAGTAAATTTAATTATCAACTTGAGACCCCCGCACATTTAAGTTTATTGATATTACTTATAAGAACTTAAATTCGTTTGTAAAATGTATTTGTATGAGTAACATTATATTTCCTTTTTTCACATTCATAACTTATGTGCAAATGTAAAATTAGAATAATAGATATGCTTTCTCAGATAAGCTGCGATTAATCAAAATATTTTCATGCAGAATATCCTATAAATAAGAACTGTATATACGCGACACGAAACGGTTCATATTTATAATAATCACATACGTAGACGAAACTGTAATAAATCTCAAACTTGAAAACATTTTTTGTTTGTCTCTTTTTGATAGGAAAACAACTGGTTGAAAAAGGCGTCGCGACGCCAGTGATGAATGCTCACCGGGATCACTGGGTTTTCTGGTATAATAACAATAAAAACGTACATATGTACATATATACTTGTAATACATATGCATTTTCCACATGGATATACATATGTATATCCCTTTCTCTCTGCATTTGAATGCCTAAACATATGTTTTTTCAGGGCTTATAATAATATAGCCTATGAAGAAAACATAATAAAAACCGTTAGAAACAATATGAATCCCTTATATTTAAAAGAGATATTTTTACCAACTTAATACAGAATCTTTTATTTTTTAAGAATAAATTAAGTTTGTATATATAAATTAATTTTGTCATTTAGTAAAGCCTATTTTTTAAATAACTTCTTAGCTAGTCTCTAAAAATCGTCTCTATTGTACACACCACATATATAAAAAAGTTTTATAATTACTCTAATTACGTTACTTCTCGAAGAGAAAGCAATTACGCATAGAGTTTTACTGACACGAAATTATCATTAAAATGAAAATATTTTACTACCAAATTATTAAAAAATATTAAAGAGGATTAAAACTACCTGAAGTTTTAGATGAAATGTGCATAGTCAGCCTAGAACATTATATTCAAATTCAGAGATTCAATTAGTTAAAATTCGACTAGAAGGCAGACCAGGGAGATCGATTAAGATATACGATTGGTCATTCGGTAAAAGGGTGCACAGAACCTCGCCAATCGGCTCCATAAATTTATTAACCCCGAAAGCCAGCCGATATTCGACCTTCTCCGATCTGACCTGTCGAAGTGCTCAGAACCATAACTACGACGGTATTTTCAAGTAAGTCGCGGTAAAACATTCGCGAGATGAAGCTACCAGCAACATAAGCTTATATGTCTATAACTATTTTTATCGGCGGCTCATATTATGAACTAATATTTAAAATTTGAACAAAATATGCTAAATAAGATATAATATTAGACAAAAATAGTTTACTGAAAAATTACACATATAAAAATATTTAAAACAGGATCATTCATTTCATACTGAGAGAGCTGCAGACCCACACAGGCTGTTGGGTCAACTAGATTTTCGATTCAAAACAAACATTTAGCTAGTACGAATGGTACAACATAAATATGGCTACTCACACCTTCATTAAAATTTGGCTATATAGGAAGGTAAATTTATTTTTATAAACATCGCAACATATGCTTATAAGTCATAATCGTTTATCATCCGCGACGGAGACCACGAGTCAGCAGTCGCAAAAAGTGTTATTCGTGCATTTTTGTCAAGAAATTTTTGGCAAATAGTTATGGTTGACAGTATTAATGAGATTATGGATCGTCTATGGTCGGGCCGCGTCACAGCAGATATAAATCACTCCGGGCGCCATTTATCATCGGGTGCCCGGGGTAATCTCTACAGAGGTCGCACGACCCTTGCATGCACGACCACCTCCCTATTTACACACGGTATACATATCACATATGGATTGCGTGTGTATGTATATATACATATTTGACTGTGTATTTGCATAGTGTGTATTTTTATGTTGGGTATTACGTCTCATCCATATGGGAGAAGTCTATCCATTGTCTCTTCGGATTTTCACCAAAATATATTAGGTATATTAAAAGGATACGATATACCTATATACACGAGAGATATTCGATAAGTAAGGGTGTTATTTAACAGGGAGCTATTTTTTAATCAATTAATACTCTGTTTCATAATACGAATTATTTGTGCATTAATCTTTGAATTTTTTTAGAAAAAAAATTGTTGCAAAGAGTTATTCATAAGATGTTCACTATTCTGACAATTCGTTTTATACGAAATTTTTTTTATATATTGCTCATTTAAATTGTTCTTGACAAATAAATATACAATGTGTAAAAAATATTATGAATAAACTTGTTATTGATTTATTTTTAAGGTGGTCTTTATAAACCACAATACTTTACAAATTTCTGGGTACGAATATACATCATATAAATTTTTCGCCCAATTTTTTTTCGGCACAATTTAGTAACTCTTTCATATATAATATATTAATTATCTGAACATTATATTGAAAAATTCTGCCTGTTTATAACGCAATTTTACAGATAAAATAGACTTAGAGGGATTAAAAATTGACACTGCAATTTTTAACATGCTGTGACTGATGACTAGCAAACATGAACTAAAGCAGAAATGGCAGGATTACCAATCAGGATTAAATTATAGGAAAAAAATAAATTAACCAGAATAAAACAGTCAATTATAATAACGAAACATTACCCCCTTTCCAAAGTGAACAGTAACGTAAAATGAAAATCAAGCGTTAAATACTTTAAGCCAAATTTATTTTAATACCAAAAAATATTTTGCGTAACCACACTAACCCTCTAAACTCATTACGATAAAACAACCTTAAATTTAAATATAAGCAAAAAATGTCAAAGCACATATTACTTAAGAGGCTTTTTTTGTCGGACGATGCGGCTTAGAAGATCCAAAAGTTTGGACACCCTTGTGTTTGTTGGGTTCATTTATAGATATTTTCGCAATAGTCTTTACAAAATTTTCTAGATAAAACGATTTAATATTCCTTCCTTATATGTAAATTAGTATAATATAACTTAGATAATATTTATGTTGTTTTATAAGTGACTAAATTGTATTTCAAACTGTCACAAAACATTTTTGCTTTAAGAGCTTGTATACGAAATCTATATTGTTTTGATGAAATTCGTTTTTAATATATTTTTTACCCATTCTGAACTTTTTTTTTCACAAGCTCGTATACAGCGAAAGGGTTTTATCATACGATTTAATTGCTAGATGAATTTGCGTTAAATAAAACGGTTATGAAATATTACAAAAAAATCTTCTGAATTAAAAAAATATTATGTCTAACATTTATGACTCTAAGTAAAGAAATTTTCTAAGAAAATTAATTATGTGTATTTCCTTGCACTTATTCTTACACTGGGTTTGTTAATAAGAAATGCTGGATGAGACTTTTTAGTATTATTTTATTAAAAAATTTATTAAACCAGAAATATATTTGATAATAATACTATTATTATGGGGTTATATCTATTTCATATAGAAATCTGATATTTTTTTACCCTTATGTTACAATAAAAAGTAATTTTGATAATCAATCTATATATTATATTGGTGTAGCTTTTAATAATGATATTAATAGTACTTTTAATTTACAATATCTATAAAAACAATTTTTTAATGATATTTCAAGTTTTTTAATGATATTTACACTTACATTACTAATTTGATATTCGCAACTTATTTATTTAATGACTGTCATATCTTATTATTCCAAAACAGATAAATTAACATAATAACGCTAATTAAACTGACCTTGAAGATGACGTTTTACGCTAACTGATAATGCTAATAAATCAACTCAAATAACAAACGTAAGCAAATTGACGTTAATTGAAACAAAGGTATATTTTTTTAGATGAAGTCATTAAATAAAATATAAAGCTGATAATCTGAAAAAAAATTTTAAAAAAATCGCCCCCGGGTGGGCTCGAACCACCAACCTTTCGGTTAACAGCCGAACGCGCTAGCCATTGCGCCACGGAGGCAGATGATGATGATCTTTGGATTAGTTTTTTACGGATCAGTATTAGAAATATAATATAAAAACTATTTAATAATACGAATACCTTATCACAATCAATGATAAGATATTAAATCATCCATATTTATATCACTTATTGACATTCAAAGTATACTATGTTCAGAATTTATTTTTATAACAGCAGCGATTGCTCTATGAACATACAAATAAATTTAAACACTAAATGTCGCACAGATCATATTCTAATAAATAATGTATATTATGTACGAATTGTCACATATACTACGTTAAATGTAGTTTTATGTGTTTTATATGTATTTATATACGAGTCAAAGTAATTATCCTATGAGCGTGAGCGAAGACTCAAATTCGTTTTTAATTGAACACGTTCTGATTTCGTGACTCTATGATATTCTAGTCTATATTTCAATAGGTACATCACGATTTAAAATAAATGTTTAGAAACACTGCACCTAGACACCCTTGGTAACGTTTATCTAATTCCACGAGCAGAGACGATCCGTCATTCGATTCATATGCAGACGTTTCGTATAATAATAACTGCGGTGTGATTAATTGTTTGAAAATTCATATAAAAAGGTTTATTTATGCTACACGTAATCAAATACATGGTGTCACATATGAATAATAATGTTCTTAGATTTAAAAAGAGCTATATTAATAAAAGTACTGTTATGTTATAGCAAATGTTATAATCGATTAATCAGGATTTAGGCAATTAAAGAATAATTTTTGCCAAACAAATACTATTGATAAAGTAGACAAATTTGGTTTAGTACTTTTGGGAGCCGCTTTGGATTAAATTAAGCTTAAATTCTGTGCATGAACATTGACTGTTAAACCATATTTTTGTACAAAAACTGTGTGTACTTACGAAAAAATATTTTTAGTTAAATTTAGCTTAGATTTGGTATTGCCATTTTCACCATTTTCTTAAATTAGCAATAATGTTATTTTTATTATAATTTTTTATAGGAAAGCAGATAAAAAGTATTTATGATTGTCAAACTAAGAATCTAGCGAATTTTAAGTCACGTAAAAATAAATAAAAATTCACTACAGAGCTTCAGCTCTGCTGTGAATTTCTGTACCAATGTAATATAATATAAAAAAATATAACATAGTAAGGGCTTAGTTACATATTTAACTATATACAATATAGTTTAGAACATAGATTCAATAACGAGACTTCGAAAAATATATTTTTTTATTGGTTTGTCAGAACGTTATTTAGATACTATTTTAAATCGTTAATTTCTTAAGTAATCTTAATCTAAATGGAGAATCACAACCGAAACATATTGAAGTCATATTATCCATATTTTTAAGAAATTTAAATGTAGCAAACTGTGCAGTGTAAAACAGTAAGTCGTGAATATTTTGAACAAATAAATATTTTTTATAAAGCAATCATCACCACTATAATAAATTAAGCGAGAACTTGAATGTTCAAATAATCAAGATGAATCTTCACCATGATTGTATCACAATGTCATGAGTGGAGCATTTTAAATATCCTAAATATCTTAAAAATAATTTGTAAAGGATATGATGTAATTGGGAAAAAATTGCCGATGGGTTGAAAAAATAAAACTCCATTTAACATATTTGCTTTATTCCCGTCCCAAAATTAATTTATGATGGATTCCTGGTAAGGCTAATTTAATAAAGGAATCTTCTCAACGTCATGCAGTATCCTCGTCAAAGACAACGTCCTCACAATACCGCGCTAATTGCGAAATAATATTCTGCGTTCGAGTAAAACGATAGCCAAGAAGTGCATTCCGGAAGCGTCTTTCTGGCGGAAGCTCTTTCTTGCACATCTTTCTCAGAAGGATATTTTTGTAAACGGATTACGTTCATTTAGTCCCTTCCCTCCTTTCTTAGGCAAAAAGCGTTTTCCAGGATGAAAGGAATGCCTTTAATTCGAGCGGCTCGAATTTGTCTCGAAGCGTAACGTTTCAGTCTATTTCAGATTCGCGGGACTTAATTAACGCGAGGACTTTCATTATGCGCGGTCGTGTTACGAATGAAACTTCATATTGCAGGAACGTGACTAGATATAACAAATAACACCTAGGCGAGCAATTTCTTGGAGACTGTTGGTCATTTTTATGGCGCAACAACAACGACAACGGGGCCGAGGCGCTATGGGAGTTGAAAATATTCTGCTCAATCGTGCGGCGCTATGATATAATGCGGATTATCCGTATGCTGGTGTAATAATGTAATTCTGCGCCAGCCTCTCTGTGGAGTTTGTGGTTATCTGAGCTGTAAGTAATCAAATAAATATGGAAATTGTGAATGTGAGATAACACAGAATAGTCATGGTCTACCGGCTCAACGGAAGCGGTACACGTAGTCCGCATCGAAATTTGAACCAATGGTTATACTATAACCAATTGTTCCAACTATCTCGGTTATTACTGTGTTTAATTAAATAATGAGAAACACTGTGTATAATTAGGTTCAGAATTGAGAATTCCTATCATTAATATCGTTTACTAACGATATAATGAGTTTAACCGCGAACTATAAAATTTTATACTCTTTTCTTAGAATATAATAACTCGATTTATATTTTTAAACTCATTCTAATTTTTATAATATTATAAGGATGTTTTTACTATACTATTTTTTTTATAAAATTTAACATTCTTCAACAAAAGCGTTTTTAATTACACTTTTGTAACACGAGTACTTTTTGATTGTTAGTAGTAAATTTAAAAACTTATTTTTTACCTCTTGATTATAATTTTAAAAGTTAAAAAGTTACCACATACATATGTATAGAGTTTCTTTAAATAAAATGTGTTATACATAAGTACGTATATTTTAATTTATTTAATTAAAATTAGATCTATTATTGAGTCCATATTTTTAATTAGTTTTGTTATTAAGTTGATAAAGTTGTTCACACCCATTACAGTTAATAACAAAGTTGCATTTTCAAAATTTTGTAAATATACAAACATTACTAATATTTACACAAAATGAGTTGATTAACAACTGTGTTATTTTCGGATGTATTTTAAATTACTATTGACCAACAACTATTTTACGACACCATACTTTTCACATTCATATTATTTTGACATAGGTGTTAAATCAAACAATGCGTATGTTACAGAGTGTGTAAGTGAAATTATATTATTACTAGTTTACATATAATTTTACTAACCATTTCAGTGAAACTATAACTGAATACATTTTCACCGGTAGATATATATTTTTACTAGTAAAATTATATACTGCTTTAAAATGTCTATGAAAACTGCTGCTAAACCCCAAACCTAACATAATTATGATTAATTCGTTTCTGCCAGGTTTGGTTTATACAAAAAATATACGTTTCGCAGCTGCTAAGTAAATCTGTATTTTTCAGTGATAATATATTTTCACTAGTATAAATAAAGCAATTTTTTTTATAATTTCTTTGGGCAATATCTATGATACTGATATCCAATATACTAACGTTCGGAATATTTTTCCCTGAACTGACAATGTATCGCTCTACAACTATTTTTTAAAACGAAATTCGCTGGTGGTTTTAAACTGTCAGTTAAAAAGCACCCCATACGTCACTTTTATACACAGTGAAAATGTATTTCAATATGTTTTTTTTAAATACCAGTGTAAATTATTTCACTGATAATACACATTCACTATAACATATACTCAAACATATGCAATATACATATAATATAGATTTCGATTAGGTTTAAATAGTACTTGAGTACCACAAGGATCAAATCTCTATCTACTGTTTTTGTTTAGTTTATTAATAAAAAAAAACATTAGTTGATTAATGGGACTTTTAATTATACGCTGACTATTCATCTCTACTATATGATTTGTTTTTTTTTCTGGTCAAGCGTTTCGATTAGTCGCTAAATTATAAAATATAGCTAGACAATGCGAGATCAATATTAAAGTTAAATCTTGATCTGATTGATCAACAGACGAAGAAATTTAAAAGGGCATTATAGGATTCAAAAGAAATATATCTCTCGATCTGAAAACTATCGAGGAATCGATATGTTAAGCATAGCATATAAAGTATTATCACATTGGATCTATTGTAAGATAATATATATGTAAAATTGTGAGTCTAATACATTTCCTGCGACAGATCCTCGAAAAGGCGTAAGAATGCAAAGTGGACTGTATCACATTTTCTTTGATTTCAAGGCGAAATATGATCTCAGGCGAAATATGAGCTCAGAGTTCCTAGAAAACTTGAAAATCTTGGTAAATTCATACTATAATAATATAATACTGGATCTTAATACAATAAAGATAAATAGTCACAGAATTTTTTTTAACTCACCCTAAAAATTTAAAATTTAATGAAAATAACATTTTGACAAGGCAATGCTCTCGCATGTCTACTCTTTTATATTGAGTAATATAGTAATTAGTAAGACAGTGCAAAGCTACTGTCATATGCAGCTAATATTACACATATGCCATTCCAAATTGGTAACTGTGTCTTAGGAGCTACAACGCGGAATGTATATTAAAAAAAAACGGTGTATATTTCAGTGATAAAAATTTATCTAAATAAAGATAATATCTACATCAAAGTGATTATTCGATTATCTATAATTCCAAGAAAATAATGATGTTACAACGAGATGGTAGAAGCATTTAAATTTCATACAATGGGTTCAAATTTAAAGCAAATCATTTATTATATTATATGCAAAGATATTGCACACATCGTAGCTTTTCTCCAAACAAATTATTTTTACTATTATTTTATGAAACATATTTCGTGCTCGAATGGTTGTTGAATCTGTATCATTTTTATGTGTGTGATTATTGTCACTGCTATAGTATTATATAATTTTGAAATTTAAACTACTTACAGTCAATATAATAATATAAAATAAATAAAAAATACTCGAACCACTCATTACACATCACAGCTTTGTAATTACGAGTACGAACAGACCCAAAATTAATTATACAGTCACGTATTAAATAATACAAACACGGGAGAGAAAAAAATATTAAAATCGTGGCATTACCAGAAACGTTATATATAACAATTTTAATAGCGGGGATAGAGTGGTAGGACTTCTACGAAAAAAATCATAGCACCGAACTCAAACTATTATTAAAGGCCAGTGCCCGGAGCGACGTATTCGAAGAACCGAACGCTAGAGTAATTTTACCCTCTCTTTGTGAGGTAGCCAGGAAAGTTATTATTTTTTCTTCTACACTCAGAATTTTAATAACGGACATGGATACAGAGTGCTCAGGCAATATATACGCACAATTAAATACAGGAAAAACAAATTGGAAAAAAAACTTCAATTGCTGTGATAGGTAAAGCATTTAATATCTAGTCTTCGTATAGAATAGAGTGTGTTCCAAATAGATATATTTTGAAATATTTTCCATTGGAACTCATAGGTCTAAGTGGCTTGTGTCTTGTCTAGAGTCTCCAATTACTCGAACCATCAACTACTCGAGTATCGAATATTAAAATTTTAAAATACTCGAGTACTCGAGTACTTTCGAGTATTTACCAAATGTACCAAAATAGCTATTATTCAAATTCGTGCACATATAAATAAATAAATAAAATACTTAGTATGTTAATTTTTACAATTATTTTAACTTCACGAACATACTTTTTGAAAACAATAATGCAAAAAGTGTCTCGAATTTAATATTACTGCTAACCTTTGGTTTTATTATTCCCGTTATGGAAAAAACCCTTTCCGTTGCTGTTGATGTTGGTCTTATTGTCATTAACGCGTTGGATAAGGCTTCTAATTTATATCTGTTCGCTTTTTATAAATATAAAATTTTTTGAACTCTCTTCTTATGTTCTCTTCTTTCATTCCCTTCTCTGCTTTTCTCTTATTTCCTTCGACTATTGACAAAATATCATTTTGTAATTCTTCTTGAATAGATTTTTTTTCTTAACAATATACAATATTCTACTCCTTCTAATTAATGCAAAGAATTAAAATCTATATCCTTCGAAGATGTATTTGGGTGAATCCCTTTCACTCTAGAGCTAAACGGTTCGCAAAGAACTGACTTTACTTTAAATGCCTTAAAAACACACAATTGTTTTGATTTATATTTTAAGCTGAGGGATCAGTATAAACAATTTACAACACTTTACGCTACAACTGCAGTCATAAAACCTAAAAAAAATTTTTGTTGATATTTCATATTGTTCATTGCCATAAATTAGATAAGTCGGGACTGTCGAACAGAAAACACAAAAGAAATTTCTCCGTCGTACCCACTAACATAGCCGACGACCGGAACTATGCAACTATGGAACTATGAAAAAATTATACCTGATAGTAACCGCTCTAACTCGGGACTTCGGGCATAAACGCCAAATAAAAGCAAGACGTTAACCTTTACCGGACCAAGTTATAGTTATTTTGTTTCTGAAATATTTCAAAAAATTTTAATTTCGAGTATTAATCGAGTAATTTTCAAAATACTAGATTATCAAGTACTTGAAAAATAGACAAGTATACTCGAGTATCGAGTACTCGATTACTCGAATTGGAGACTCTAGTCTTGTCTAGTAATGCTCCAAAATTTCAAATAATTTTAGATCGTTACAGGTTTCTATTATATTATTTTATTGTTGAGTGTTAGCAACCCCTTTCGACTGCCAAAAGTTACTCCTTATTAAATGTTAAAATTATATAGTCTTACTCCTTGCTATATTTCGATATTTAAATTTACCACATTAAAGTAATACTAAAAAAAGGTTTAAGAGAAGAGCTCATTTTTTAAACACCCTGTGTCTACGTTAGTATCAGCCCCGCGGTACCAGAGCGTTATGATCGCATACGACTTGGTGCTTATCTGACCGCATAATTAATACGACATATGGATCGTGACGGGCCTCCTACTACACTAGGCACAAATTACATCGTGCATTGTCCGAAAATTGACCAACAACATTGTTTCTAGTCAACAGGCCAGATTTTATTACACCCCGCGGTAGGAAGTACGGGTCCGTAATTTCGATTATGTGCCTTGCGTACGCCATAACGACCCCCGTTGCGCAGCCTGGGCTGCGAAACGGTAATTTCATAAATTCGTCCACTGAGTATCAGATTTCATCTGGCGACTTTGACCTTTATTGTAAAAAATAAACTCAAAAATAAATGCATTTAAACTTTTGCTGTTTAAATACTGTTAGTTATGATACACGCTATATGTTATAGTATATTGCAATACTATAAATGTACGAATTATTGAAATTTAATATGTATTAAGTTTGTATCGCTCATATATTACCCATTAATTTTAATTATTATAGTTCCATTTTTATATGAACGATAATATTTCAAGATAATTGCTGGAGGGTTTGAAATTCCGGGTCATCGAACAAAAAAAACAAGATATAATCGTATCTTTAACAAAATATCCCTAAACACTGAATTTGCAATCTGCTTCTACAGGAGATTTACCTTCATCATCAAAGTTTTCAATTAATTGTTTTAATAAGTTATTTAACAAAGACGTTCAATGCGATGGAGTTGCAATCGAAAATCAACGTGAAAATTAATGCGAAAAATAGATGGGTAAGTTTGTGATATAAATATTAGATTAGCAATTACAAATATATGATAAAACAAGAAACTTTACAAAAAATCTGCAAAAGTTTTTTGATTCTTTGATTCACTTCAATTGAAAGCGAAAGTGTATTTTTGGCATCGAATTATCTTGGTTTTATCTTTTGACTGTCCATTTTAAAATGTTGTTTTTTAAGCAAATAGTAAATGAAATACAAATTTGAGCATTTTTGTTATTTATATAATTTACTGTATGTTTTTGAATTTAATTTTATTTTTTGAATTCAATTTTTTTTACAGATTTTTCTGTATTCTCAAGATTTCACGGAATATAAATTTTAAATTTCTCGTTTCCCGGGAACAAAAACTATCCGGGGAATTTAAACAAATACCACAAACTAATAAATAATTCGATGAAGACCGACTTGCAAGTATAGTCTGTTCAAGATGTGAACGCTCATCGATATAGTATTGGTGAGAAATATTTTAGGGTGACCATGTGAAATTACACGTGCAATTATTTTTTTCTTTTTTAATTTAATTTGTTAAGAAAAATGTAGAATATCACTTAGCTTATTTTGTTTATTTATATACATATTTAACCCAACAAATCTGAGAGCAGTTATGGAATCACTCTTCAGGTTCAATATCTGTTTAATATAATATTTAAAAAAATATGAATAGAATACTACAGGAATTGTTTTATTGATTACAAAATACCACAACATGACAATAATTTATAATAAAAATATAAAACATTATAATTTTTAATTCAATTTCCAACGTATGGTCTCCCTACCCTTAAAACAGCCCTGATTTAGTATTGGTAACGTTCTCCTATTGGTGAAAACAAATTCGCGGAAAAATGTATATATATATATATATATATATATATATATGCATGCATGCGTCCCCGCACCCTTATTTACAACACAATGATGATGAGCGTTAACATCTTGGATGGACTATAATTACGCGAAGCACGAAAATATGCGCATTATACTCGGAAGAGAAAGCAATTACGCACATAACTCTATTCAAGGTAACACTTAAAGGTAAAATTAATGCGTTAAAACTTTAGTATTAGTCAATACATGTAAAAAAGTTACTGCTAAAAAATAAGTTTTTATGCAAAAGGGTTCACATAACAATGAAATAATGGAATTTGGGGAAAATGGGAATTAAAATGCAATTAAACCAAGGCTTTTTTCACTGCCTCAGTATTTACGGATAAAAGGCCCACAGTCTATTTTATGCAAATAAAATAGATGTTAACGACAAGATAACTTACCAGAAAGTTTAATCAAGGCCTACGGCATATGACCTGGCTGGTCGGTCGAGTGGAAAAAGCCGCTGGCTGATCGGCCCTGAGAGTAGCTGATTTCAGGTCCTTCTCCGACTTGTCCTATCGTACATAAGAAACAGCTATGATTTATTTTATTTTATTTTTTAATTTGCCGTTGTGCAAAGCGTACCAATCACAATCAATCATACGTAATTATTACCTAAAAGTAAGAATTAACCACCAGAATGAATGTTTGGAAATCAGTGAAATCTTTACATTTAATTAAAAATTAATAATATGTATATAATAGCGCATTTTTATAAATTTAAATAAGAGTCTGCTGCCGTGGCTTGAGCCTACGCACTCTTGGTTACCAGTCTAGACCTTACGGACTATGCTATTCCGACCTTTATGATGACTGTATACATACCACCATCATAGATAGTAGTAGCTTTAGCTTTTATGATGTACATATATTTTTTTCTTAATATATATTATTATTTAATTTAAAATTGTAGAATTTCTCACAAAATTAATTTACAAATAAATTTAATTATATATTGATAAAATTGAAATTGACCTCAATTACCTGTCAAACTTTCCCTTTTCATATTACTACCCCTCTCACTCGCACTCCCACTGATCAATTCTTAAAGCTCGTAATTTTAAAATCATATGGAGTAAAGTCTGCAAAATATGTTTGGTACATATTTAATAAACACATGAGTACATATTTATCAAATAGAAATATGTGTATCATAATAGCTTTATATTCTATCTTACAAACACAAAGGCATATATGTGTATGGTGGGTTTCGTCTTTGGAAGCCCTTAATAAGTCTGCAATAGTTATTTTTAGTTACGATTTATTGGAAAAAGTGGTCGCACTTAAAAAAACACAAGAACACGTTTCATTTAATTTGAAGCTAATATTCAATTAAAGATTGAAAGAAACGTCATATCTTAAAATAATCCCTCATGTTATGTAGATCGACTTTTACACTATTTTATGATTAGCATGAATTTATTATTACCATTTTCTAAGCCCCGTTGCTATTCAATAACTATAACGCACTGAGATATTAAAATTTAAAATAAAAAACACTGAGTCTTTCGAATATGTACGAACTAATATTTTTAGTTATCATGGTAACGCTTATTATGAAAAAAAATGAAAATAAATAAACAAAAAATCACAACAGTTAAAGAATTCAAAAGGCTCTTATACATTAATGGGTTAAATAAAAAGTGTGTAAATAGTGTAGAGAAAACGTTCTTAATACGATATGGTATAACATTTTTTGCATATTAATATATGCAAAAAATCATCCATAAAAAAATAAAAAATGGAAAATAGTAGTATAATTGTAATTAATAAATAGTTTTAGAAAAAACTATTTATAAATTACAATTAAATTATATATATGACATATGAACATTTTTTAATGTAATTAATGATAGGACTGAAAAAAAACGATGTAAGTTTATTATTTTCAATTAGTCACAAACATTAAATCGAATCTAAATAATAATTAATATAAGTATATTATAATTGCACAGTTGTAGCCAAATCTAATTTTAGTTAGATGTATAAATAGTTTTCATATTTTTCGAAATGCGTTTAGGTTTAGTGTTAGATGTTAAACGTAGAAAGCACCACGCGATGCATAAATATCGTTTTGATGTTCTGTTTGTGTATAAACTGGCCGTTTATGATTCTAAACGGACCGTTGACCTATGCAAAAGGGTCGAACTAACCCTTTTAATCATGATAATTCGCATAAATGTAGTGCTCCTCCTCTGTATCGGAAGTCAACTAGAAATGAAATTGGCGTTTTATATACCTGCGTCAAAAGATAAATCAGACATAAATATTTATATACCTTAAACAATTTTTATAGATTAGTTGAGTCATACTTTTTAAACAGCAACTAGTAAGTCTAATCATTTTATAATTAATGAAAATAGCTTTTGTGATGTGATTCTAAATAAGCTTATATGTAGTATATAACAAGGAGAGTGTGACCAATCGACGATGGGTGTTTCGATCGTCGGATATGTATTAAGGTAAATTATAAAGCAGCCTCGACACGGGTCGGTACGCTGATTAAAGGACTCGGCAGGATTAAAAGAAACGTGGTAATAACTCACCCATTGTGCGATCTAGGATCGATCCCTTGGTACACAAAAGGTCTGACGTGGTCTTTCATCTGAGCACCGATACTTTGTAAGATCGAAGCTGAAGAGCCATCATACTTCATACTTTAACGATCTATTGTTTTGGCATACCTCAGCGAGGAATCATCAGTGAGCGAAAAGGGTTAAACGCTATACATTTTTATATTTCACTACATATAATACAATGTTGTGGAACGATGGACGCGATAATGAATGGTAAGAAATTCTTTTCGTTTTATGATTCACCACATGATGAATTAAGGCGTGTAATGCAGTCAAGAATTTTGATAGCCAATGATCAATGGATGGTGGTGGAATGCCAATGTAAATATGAACATTTGTCATGAAGACGATTAGAATAAAATTATTATTGACAAGAACGCATGTTGCCTTTTGAATGAAAGAACAAGTGTTATCTAATTATTTATGAGTTATAGGTATAATAATGAATTAATTCAAAGTAGGTTGCATATTAAAATATTATGTAATAGTTATATAATATAATACTTTTGATTTACGATATTATAATAGGTATAAAGTTGGAAGGCAGTAAATTGTACGAAATTGAATTATTGAAGTGAACGTGTATTCTAAAAACTGCTAAGCTTCAGAATTGATCGTAAACACGTTCTTTGATTTATATGGTTGATACGTAGTTAATAATGCCGTATAAATCAATACCGACGACATGAAAGAGAGGAAAAAAATAACGAACGTGCTCTATAATGCTTCCATATATTTTTCGACATAAGGAAAACTAGAGAATTGTATATTATTTTATGGCATCATTAATTTTATGTACATAAAATAATATTACTTATAAAATATTTATATGAATAAATGTTTAAAAATAATGTATAAAACGTAGGATAGTCCGGTGCAGTACAAAATGTTAAGATAAATTCTTTTTTAATTTATATTGTCTGAAAAGCCGAATTGATTACTAAATATTGATTGTTTCATTACTAATATTCTGTTTCTCTTAAGTCGCAGTAAAGCATTGTTTTAAACTGTTTTTTTATTAATTATTATTCACTTTTAATATGCTATCGTGCATCACTTAACTCTCAGTATGGTACAATATAATTGTTTCCACGAACGTGTTAAAACCGGTTAGAACGATTGTTTAAAATATGAGATATTATTATTTGTTTTATCTTGATGATGCAATACATTTTTGATCTATTTTATAACCATATGCAAACTTAAGTAAATGTTTTGCAATACGTTTTGATAAACTGTTGTCTAATGTGACATGATTCAGATACAAATACGAAAAAACATAGAGGACGTGTCTTTCTGCTCAAAATTGTGCAAATTTTTTCACTTGAAACAGTGGTTTTAAACTGGAATACAGATTTAAAAACCGTATTGTCATTATTATTTACTTGAATTTAAAAAAAATTACAACAAATTTTATTTCCAACAATATTTTTGTAAAATGTATGTGATGATGAATGAACATTATTTAAAATTTATTTATGACATATTACTACCTCTAAATATTTTTTTTAATTTTATTTAAAAATAAAATCATTTTTTTAAGCAATATATTATTTTATTTTAATATTAAAGCTTAGTAGTGGCGGAATAGACACGATGAAAATTTTGATTCTAAAATCCATGTACATGGCAAATGTATACGTAAAAAATAAATCTAATATACATAACTACTTATTTATTTAAAAAATGATTAGTGCTTTTACTATTCTTTCATCATTATTCAAGCTAGATTATATTGTAAAGCCAATTAGAATATTTAAAATAAATATTCTTATTTATTTTATAAACTTAAAGAAAAATCTATAGTATAGACAAAACTTTATTCTATTGCAAATATTAGACAAATTAAAAATAACGTAGAAGGGACAAAAGCAAGAACTAAATTAAAGGTATTTTAATAGTAATAATATAAAAGTAGATCGAATAAAGTAAAAACATTTAAAAGAGTCCTCGACCAAAAATTACAAGGCAAATTATATGTAATCTAGATTAGACTAATAAAAGTTAAACGTATTACACTATTCTCCATATCATTCATAAATATTTACTTAGGACTATTTATAAACTTATAATACATTCTGCATCAATTATTTTTATCTGTTACAAATAAACAAAAGTAAACTTTAAGATAAACTCATTACTAAATACAGAAACATATGGGGGAGTAATTTCAGCAGCAGATTCCTCTTTTGCACAGAAGAAACACATGGCGAACAAACCTCTCACTTAACGGAATTAAAAACACACAGCAAGTTTAACGTTTGGTAAATAGCGAAAAGGTTGACAAAGTAGAAAACCCGCTCCCATTTTTACTAACACTGTATCTTTACTTTGTGATTTTAAATGTATAAATAAAAATTCTAATGAATTTAAAAGCAAAGTGTTTCTATTGTAGATGTTGAGGCATATCTTTTAAGATTTTGTAGACCATTGTTCTACTCTCATTAAAAACAATCATTTAGGCCTTTCAAATCATTTATATATACTCAGATTCTATAATATAGAATTTAACACGTGTTTAATGGCAATTATAATGAAATAAATTTACGTATTTAAGGATGTAGCTTGAACTCATGATTCATTTTCACACACCTGGTATTAATAATAAAAATACCTTTCCCACAAGCAGTGCATAGCCTGAATAGCACAATGTATATAATATTTTCTTGATAATCTGACGTCTGATATAAACGCCAGCCGGTATTTGAGCACGTTACTTGTTTGCCGATGCGTGCACGCGATCCGAAGCGAAAGGGTCAAAAGCGTTGGGGTCCATTTCGGTAATTAAAAAATAAACCAGACGTTGATCCTAATTTCTTGTGACGTCCGAAAGTAAACCCTTTACGCGCTACACGCCAATGATTCACCGATACCGACGAACAACTTGAAGGAAAAACGTTTATTTTTGTAAAGAACGACATCTACATAGGTGGTCTTCAATGACTAATTAATATTTCTGCATTTCAATAATATTTTTAATTTAGAACTCAATATTTTTCTAAACGTTTTAATATACGTCTTCGCCTTGAATATGAGTATAGTATATGTGCGAATGTAAAAAAAAGAGATTACTAGGCATCGTCTTGATTTATCGTGACATCACAAATTAAACCATTTACAGTCGTGAGTTTTAATGGCATAACGTTTTTATCGCAGTGGTGTATTTTTTAGGTACATACGCAGAACCTAGGTGGTCTACTATCCTATGACTAACCGGTGTTAATTAAGCTTTGTTTGTGTAGTTACACGAGTCGTTGTCTCTCGTCAACTGCATTAAACTGACTCTTCACGTGACTTGTCTCAACTGCGAAAACATTTTCAACTTACAAATGCGACATTCCTCATGTTTAATGTTGTAAAAAATGTCGTGACGTGGCAGAAAAACAGACGTTTTATTTTGGTGTGGCGCTTATTAATTATATGGCGTTCGTGGAGCTTTAACAACCAAATTGTATAATATATTGTATTTATGATGGAATTTTATTACATGAGTAATTTTATTTAACTATATATTATGCTACACGCTTCTCATATAAATTTTAAATAAGATAATTTATTCTAAAATATAATCCTTTAGTAATGAACTCGCCCTTAAATCCGCATGAACTATTTTTATTTTTGATTAAATTTTTACAGTTTATTGTGAATAATATGGTATACATATGTAAGGTATATTTGAAAAGAAAAGATACTTCCAATAATAGCAACACTGATGTTTTCACTAAGTTTATATGTAATCGTACATATGAAATAATATCTTTTTTGTTATGGAAGGTAACAATTATATTTTATTACATTACAATGTGTTTAAAAAAAGTTTAACGTTGTTTAACATAACTAAACTATTTAATCTTTTGCCTATTTTTTTAATGTTACATATTGTAACATAAACCATTATTGATATCAGCTACTTATTTTTATGCTGTGAAAAAATTAATAAATGAGATATAATAATACCATACATGTTTCGTATACTCATCCATTTTAATTGGTATTCTGAAGCTGCTCTTTAATATTCTTATCTCAATTGCAATTATCTTTCTTTGAAGTCATCGTATGGTATTCTTAGTGTCGCGTGTTTCTTCTTTGTACGTTGAGAATTTTAATTTTTTATACATTGTATACATACACATTTATGTATAATATTTTAGTTTAAATACTGCACATATTTAATTTTAAGTAAATATAAATATATTTTTACCTGATCTGAGAATTTATTGCATGAAGTAGCTGACGAAGTACATTATTAATAAATTACTGCTACTGCTTTCGTGGTTAGCGTTACTGTAAAACCAAAATTTTAGCAAATTAATATATATTTTAGGTGAGAAAATTTGCACCTGGCTATCGGTGATCTTTTTTTGTTGTCTCGTTGGATGAAAAAATCTCTTTATTTGTATTTCACATTATTAAGTCTGAGAAGTGAGGTCCTTTGTGACACTTTTTGGTGCGATCGCTCAATAACCGCTTGTCCATTTTTCCATTGTTGTGAACATTTGCCATAATGTGGACCAACTCATATGGAAAACGAGAATTTTATGAATATGCACCGTGCACATAATAAACGTGATAAATAAACCAATGAGAAAATATAACATTCTATAGATATCGATAATAAATGATATTAAAAAATGGTATAAAGATATAATATAAACTGCTAATATCATAAAACTTTAGATGTTTTATGATACTGCAATTATTGCACTAAAATTATTTAAAATAATATTTGCATATATAATTTACACTTTTGCTTATCCTTCAATATTTAACTAAAATGTGTAGACAATAATTTAATTTTATAATATCAAAATACATTCTATTATAAATAATAATATTTATAAAGTAAAAATACGATTATTTATTTAATAAATATAACAAAGCAAATATACACTAATGTATGCTTACTAGATTTTAATTAAATACAAATTAAATTGCTATATAATAATTCATCAGTACAGATATTATTTGCTATGTATTATTTATAATATTGAATAGGTATATAAAAACATTTTAGAATTAATGAAACTTTAAGACTGTGACAACAAAATCAGAATAAAAAAAGATGTTTCTCTTATATATTCGATGCTTTAAAAACAGTTACAAAAGGAATCTCAATGATATTGTAGATCAGCGATTCACTAAATATTTTTCGCGTGAAGTAAATTATGGTTCCTTGAAAATTGAACTAAGTTAAAATGAGTAAGATATTACTTTTTTTCATATTAAAAAAATTAAAATAATTATAAAAATATATATGGATTCATGAATGAAAAAATTCAACCCAAGGAGGACACATACATACATTATTTTAAACAGTGCGTTCTTCAAAAATGAAATATGAATGAACAAATGTCACATAAGTTTAGACAAAAATGGAAATACAATAAAAGTGGTTTGATTGTTAAAGGGATTTATATGTATTATCAATACATATGCTCCTGATGCTATACGAGCTTTATATTATAAAATACTAGTTCAATATCTAAGTACTGACAGTTTTATGTCTCTTTAGCTAAACTTTTTATGCACTTGGAATATATAATTTACACAAATTACAAAAGAAATGACATATATTTTTTTAGAATCAACGTAACTCACTAACCTAATATGATAATAAACTAAGCCTCAAATGATTATAATTCTTAATACTAATCTAATCAGCCTTATTCGAAAAACATTATATCATGAATCTAAAGATACAGTACAATCTGATAAAAATATTTAAAAATATACAAGAAACGGTGACTTTTATCGTATAGAATTAACTTTTCGACTCCGAACATACTTTAATAGACTTAAAATAACAATTTATTTCTCATAAGTAAAAAAGAGTATTGATACACTTATAATACTGTTAAAATGAGCAACGGGTGTATGCATTCACATTCGGATGTTCTTTTAACGAGAAATCCATCAGCAATTTGAGAGGTGTATAATATTAACAAAAGCAAACAATCCGAGCTGTGGCGACAATGGCCGAGGATAATCGTATAAAAAAGTAACGTATTATGTTTTATTCGGTAACCATTGTTCGTTCGTAATAAAGGTGTTTTGGGGTGGCTTACGGCACCACAATAGCCCCGGGGACTTTGTTACCGTTGCTGGCTTCGGGACTCCTGCCGCGAATTGCTTTCTACCGCGATGCCTTTGCTCTTTGTGCGAAAACGCACTATGCTGAAAAAGTGTGCAGTGGCGGTAGATGATTATTATTAATTGAATTATTTATTTTTAATTTTTGTGAAAAAAAGTATTTTAATATTTCAACCGAAGAAACATGTTTTTATTTAGAGCTTAGACTTTTTTTAATATTTTCTGTAATCAAAAATATATTCAGGTAAATAGTACATATTAGAATACACTTATGTAGCAAAGAAATAAAAATGACTTTTTGGATTTTATTTTAATAATATATGATCCTCTTTACTTTTCCCAATCAAAATGCTTTACATTTTTTATTAAGTTTCGGCTTAATACGTCTATCTTGTTATTTTATGGCAATTAGTTGTAGACTACTCATTTATCATATTCATAAAAAAAAGTACTTTTATTTTTAAACTGTATACGTTAAACATGATACATTCATTTTTCAGTCAGCAATTAATGAACCGTAATTTAAAATTATTTCGATACCTCCCTCCTGATAATTAGTTAACTTTTGACACATCATATTGAACCTTAAAATAGTTATCACCCGCCTTTAAATTAATCAACCAATAAAAATTCTAGATTGGAATTTAGAACACAATTATGGTGTCTATTAAGCTTTGCCGTGAACATTACTATTTTTTTAATACCACAGTCACACAATTGCCTTAAGAAAATACATGAATTCACATCCAATATACGTAAATATCTAGTAAAAAAATATTTTCTAATTGGCGTTAAAAAACTACTTTACTTTTGTTTTAACCTATTCTTAATAGTTGTATGATTGTAATAGCAAATCTTTTAAATTGTATTAGAGACAATAAAGCAAAGTCTTACTAAATTACAAAAATATTTTTTTTAAATCTTAAATCATACGAAACTAAAAGATTAAAGCATATCTCAATTATTATTTAGTACACTATTATTTTAATATTTTTTTATATTCACGACCCACCAATGTCAAAAAAATGGTATCATACATACAATTGAAGAGGTACTATATATGAATGTTTGTAGGTATATGCCTCGGCTGACAATGGAGCAGCTAGTAGAAGACACCTTAACAACTAAATAATGTGAATGACAACTAAATAGATGTTGAACTTCTGCAACAGTTGGCCCCTGAATGCGTCTGAGTTCTTCATTGTGTCCACACTACAAAAAAAATCGATCCAACGTCTCTATTGTGATATAAATCAGCGTAGATATTGGGCGATAAATCAATTTGATTAATGCTGTTGATAAGAATGTGTGGTGATAATTAATAGTGACTAGCTATTTTATAATATAAAATATATATCAGTATCTTTATAGTAATATAAATGATCTTTTAGGAAATTATGAAAATATAAAAAAAATATCTCGCACTATATATTTTATAAATATTCCAATAGTTAATGATTATTTATTAGTAGTGGCAACTTGAAAATGTTATACAAACTTGAGAAGTACAAAATAGACTGATTTAAGATTTACATAATATTTGTTTTAAGAACATTCTATTTAAATCTCAGCTTTTCAATAGCTATTATATGTAGGAATTTCGTAAGAGCTTGAAATAAATAGTAAAAAACGTAATAAAATTCACATTGTAATATTTTTATATTACGTTTATTGCAATTATATAATTAATTTTTTAACATATCATTATATGCAATATATGTTATTGGTTTATATTCAAATTTATGTTAAGTTTTCTATTAGTTACAATATAATATATAAAAAAAACATCGATAATCAAAGGAGGAAAAATTTAAAAATGCATTAAAATTTGAGTGAATAAAAAACAATGGATTAAGTGCTAATTTAAATACATTTAGCAAAATATATAAAACCATTGGTTTGCGTTCTACAGCTTTTTAAGTGATTTTTATCATAGTCCCCAATACACGAAATTAGTAAATTATGAGTTATTTTACTTTATTTGACTACGGTCCTTTAAATGTTAAATATAGAAAAAGCTTTCGAAATGGTATGGAACAACGGGTTGATTCATAAACTATATAAATATAAATATCTGTTTCACTTAATACTCTCATATATGAAAAGAAGAAGGTATGTCGTTTCACTAAATAATGAACACTCAATATCGCATCCCCCAGGGAAGTTTTCTCGGACCGTTTATCTTTATCTTATATGCGAAACATATCCCAAAAATAAAAAAAATGCAATTTTCTATGTACGCAGACGTTACAGATATTTTAATGAGTACTTAAAGTCTTTTGAAAATTAAAATAAATATTTCGAGAGGAGAAAAATTAAAATTAGTCAGAATAAAATAGAATCAATGATACTAACAAAACTTAAGCAAACTTTTCCACTACCTCTCCAAAGAGTACAAAGCAGAGATGTAAAATTCAAATCTTGTTTTAAATATCAGGGCTTGTACTCTACGCTTAACACATTTTGGCACTTCGCTTTAAAGGGCTTGCTGCTATTGTTGCTCTCAGTCCGATATTTAATAAATAGAGCGAGCTAAAAATAAAATTATGTGTACAAAAAAGCACATTTTGAGCTTTGTTATTGATATTAAAAAAAACAGCGCGTTAACTAGATACAAAAAATGAATGCGCTAACAATTAAGGTTTTATTTAAAAATTCTTTTTTGTAGTCACTATTTTGCTTTTTACAGGAGAGATTAAAGGTCAGGTGGAGTTAATAAATGGTAAGCACGAAGACCAAGAAACTACCAATTTTATTATTATCAACA